>NW_008624912.1:37962-48980 GCF_000691845.1 Merops nubicus | reverse complement strand
TGCTGGAGAGAACGTGGCCTTCCTTTGCAGCTGGGCTCTGGTCAAGGATTTGGAAGTGTGAGAGGCAGTGCAGCCAGCTCCATTCCTTAGAACACGCAGGGTTTTTTGAAGAGCTTCAGTGTCAAAGTACTGATTCACTTTGTGAAAATTAAACGCAGAAACCTGTGCCAAAATTCTCTCTCACATCTGGCCAGCTTTAGTCCAGGGCGTTATTCAACAGTAATCGATGGAGATGTGTCAGAGTATTCAGCGTGTTTAGCTTAAGAAATTTGTCAGTCTTGGAAAGCTAGGTCAAATTATATCATGAAGCAGTTCATGTACTTAGTCCATCATCCCCTCTAACTAAACATGTACACTCAGTGATCTTAGTGTAGAGTTAAGTCTGCATGAAATGTGTAGGCGATTAAAAAGTTTATTTCCTGAGTATTCTTAATTAAAACTTCTTTCTAGGTTTACTTCTATAATAGTCATTTAATATTAGTCTGGAGTGATGAGGGTTAAACCAATTACTCATCTAAGATGCTGGAACTTGGATTCTTTTGAGAGATTGTAATCTTTTGTGTAGGTGCACTAAATTTGATTAATTTTTTATTTTGGAGTTTAGAGAGACTTCAGAGTAAAGGTAGTTTCAGATTTTGCTTTACATGGTTCTGGAAATCATACTTCACACATCACTGTAAGAGTGGATGGCAAATGGAATAAGACTGCTGGTAGCTAAAATAATCAGTTTTTACTGTTTTTAACACTGCGTTCTGCTGCTGGCATGTTTTGTTTTTCTCACAATGAAGCCAGATTAAAACCTCTGAGAACGAGGTCCCTCTAATATAGCATAATGAAGTCCTTAAATGGGTACAGTTGCAGGTCATCATGAATAGGAATGCAGTGACCTTTGTCTTAACAATGAAGCTGACACAAGCTTCTCAAAGAGCTGTTCTTTTTTATTATTATTTCTCTGCCAGAAAGGACACAAATAAGCGGAGGATCCCCCTTCTCCCATCAGTGAACAAAATCAAAAGATTAGAAGATGTATTGTAGATTGGCAGGTTGCAAAATCTAGAAATAACGTGGAGTTCTTTCTCAATATAGATACTGTTTCAGGAATGATGTGTGGAAGGAGTTGGGAAAAGAAGGAAAGTAGAGGGGCCATATGACTGGTAAAGGGTCTTCTGTTTTCTTAAGATACACTGTAATAGTCTGGTTTGATTTTTGGATATGCAGCAGTGAAGCACTCAAAATTATTTGTAGCTTCTTATAATTTATCTATAAAAATCACAGATTTCCATGTCATTAATCTTCCACTTACTTCTATGTGTATATCTGCAGGCTTGCAGGCTTGTAGTGCACTGTGCTGAAATATAGGAAGTCTTCAATTTCTTGGTGCCCTGTATAAAAAAGCAAAATGTTTTTCAGAAAGCAAGTGAGTGTTGCAGTTGTTTCCTAATGATGAGACCCTGGTGCTCCATCCAACTTTAGCAGAGGTTTTTGAATTTCAGTGCTCAGCAATTTTCTTTAACATCATCTGTCAATCTTAAGTGATGATGCTACCTGCTAGTTTAGGACTTTCTCAAGGCTTCAGCAATGTTGATCTGAATTGTGTTGCCTCTTGTAGGGGAGAGGATTGTGTAAGAGAGCAACCTATTGAGTGTGCAGTGATGGGAATGAATGGAGATTTGTTCTATATTGGAAGAAGGCTTATCTGTAGAACTGGTTCTCTATGATCAGATGATGATATACTTTTTTATAGCTTGTTGGACTTTTTTTTTTTAACCAGGGACCTGACCACATGTTCTTCTAAAGGGTAGATTGTTTCCTCGATGGTGGTGGATACTAATCCCATAAGGCCACAGCCTGGGTGAACACCTGAATCAAGTATTTTGATTTGAAGTGTACTTTTTTGAGAATATGCTTCATCAGAAGGATGACTTTAAATAAAGAAAAAAAAAGAGAATTTTAGAGTATGCACATGGTATTTAGAGCTATGTAAACTAAAAGAGTGAAACAGCAGTTATAAGTCTTTAAAACATATTCCAGGAAAAAAAATATGCTATTGTCATATAAACAGATCTAGTGGACAGGGAGAAGTGACTTCAACGTGTGAAGATGAAAAGATACGCAGAACAGTACATTGATATTTACTTAGAAAGATTTCTCACTTGTAGACAACAAGTTAACTAAGACTTACTCATAAAGCTTACTTTATAAGCTAGGCCATGACTAATTTGATACCAAAGCTTTTTATTTTTCCAAATTTCTGTCAAATTTTCTGGGGAATGGAAAGTGGAAACAATTATTTTTGTTTCCAGGGGGAAAGAGAGTGAGGTAAATTCTTAGTGAAGATCAAGTGCTATGCAGTTTCTGCACATACTTGCAAAGTTATAGTAAACCAATTTTTTCTATTTTTTTTTACCTTAATGTGCTAATATGAAATAAAAACTGCAAGCTGCCATGCCTACCATTTAGCAGGCTGAAGAAGTGGGCTGATTGGGATCTTACAAAGTTCAACAAAGTGAAATGCTTGGTCCTGCATCTGAGGGGGAATAACTCTAGCAGTACAGGCTGGGGGCCAACTGTCTGAAAAGCAGCTTTGCTGAGAAGGACTTACTTTAGGGTCCTGGTGGACAAGCAGCTGACCAAGAGCCAGAAGTGTGCCTTTGTGGCAAGGAAAGGCTAACAGTATCCTGGGATGCTTAAGGAAGAGGCTTGCCAGTGGTTGAGAAAAGGTGTCCTTTTAATCTGCTCAGCACTGGAGAGGCCATGTCCTGAACAAGAGACGGACAAACCTACTGGAATGAGTCCAGCACACTGCCACAAAGATTATTAAGGACCTGGAGTCTCTTTTGTATTAGGAGAGGCTGAGAGAGCTGGGAGTGTTCAGCCTGGAGAAGTCAAGGCTCAGTGTGGTCTCTTCAGGGAGATATTCTTTTCATTAAGGGGAAAGAATGGAAGATGAGGCAGTCAGACTTTGTAGTAGTGCCTACTGACAGGAGAAGAGGCAATGAGCACAAATTAGAAAACATGCAATTCCATCTGGGCACAAGAAAATACTTTTTTACTGAGGGGATTGTTAAGCTACTGAGGAGATTGTTAAACACAAGAGGAAGTTGCCAGAGAAGTTGTGTTTCCATCTGTGGAGATATTTAAAGCCTGACTGGACATGGTCCTGGACAGCCTGCTCTAGCTGACCTGGCTTGAGCAGGGGTTTTGGACAAGGTGACCTCAAGAGGTCCTTTCCAACATCAACAATTCTGTGATTCTTTATGCTTTTGTTTAATCATTGGTCTGTGCCAAACAGCAATGACAGATATTATGCTGAGGAGACAGTATTTGCCTTTAGGAAGTGGTAGAATGGAATGACTGAAAGCTCACTGTTTAATGGAACAGATGGGCTGGAGAATTCAAGATGCTGGGAATCTTACCACTATGCAGTGCTAAGCAATTAAAAGTTATTTCAGATCTCTAGCTTGGACACTTGACTCTCCTTTAACTTGCAGGCATTTTCCATGACAAGTCTTCCTTAGTCTTTTACTAAAGATTAAGAAGAAAAGATAGCGAAGGCGTTTTGAAGTAAAATCCTGTTTACTTTATATTTTACCAACTTATTTCCTTTGTTAACTGAAGAAGGTTACCATAAGGAAACATGTAGCTAATACATGATTTGGGAGATGGTCATTGCTTTCTGACTGTTCTCCCTAAAGGTTAGTTTAAATGGCCTAGCTTGAAGCTGCCTCTGTTCAGAACTCATAAAGGAGGCAAGAAGAGAGCAAAGCAGAGAGAACGCAGCTTCTGGTTTTTGTTCAGACTTTAACTTGAATTCTTTCTGCTGGAGAAAGGCAGGCACAGAGCATTATCTTATCAGTTGGTTGATAAGTTCTAACAGTGTTAGGCTGTTTGAGGCATTGCTGTTAGCTGTTGCTCTGATCATTGGCTTGGTTGTTGCAAAAGATTGTCTTGATTGGTTGAGCCAGATTTTTTTTTTTTTTAAACAGAAAGCAAAAAATGATTATAAAGGATGAGGATTAAAATGTGTATAGTGAATGGATGACAGCAGGAACATAAGTTTTGTATTCCAGATGTTTTTCAAGGCTTAATCAAAGCTGGATATTACAGCAATGTAATTGGGTCTCCTTCAGTGGGTATGGGCAGGCTGTTTTGTGGGAGCAGGGCAGTAATGTGAAATGACGTTGCAGTGAATTCTGAGTTGCCATGTGGTGATAGTTATAAATGATAATAGGAAGTTTCATAATTTTCGGACACTTATTGTAGAACAACTAGTTTTAACTACTGATTTTTAACAGAGGTCAGCATTTTTCTGGCATACCAGCAATAGGCCTTTCGTTTCTGTGCCCTGCGCTTCTTTTGTTTGCTAGACTTGATTTCATCACAGTCCTTGGGTTTTATCAGTGTGTGTTTGGACTAACTCAGTATTTCCATCTTCAACTTTTCTGCCTTCTATAAACAGTGCGTCTTTGTTGGTTTATGCTTACAGATATGTTTTTCATGCTTTTAAACCCTTTTCAGTGCATACTCTGAATGTACTTAGTTTGTCAAGTATACATAATGTAAATGCAGTAAAAATTTCTGTGAAAATCCCTGGTTCTTTGAGATACGACAGTAGAAAGAAGTTATATTTTTTGAAGGGAAGGTGCTGGACTAACATGCCACTAAAGTGTTAGAGGATGCTATCCTCTTTCAGGTGCAAAGCTGTATTATTGCTGAAGACTGATTACTGATTTTTAGGAAATATTTTTGTCTAATAATGTAGAAAGCTGGCCTTTTACTCATGTGTGCCACTCTGTAGTTACTGAATTTAGGAAGTTTGTAAGAAAATATTATAAGTAAATGGGGCACCACCTAAGAAGCTATTGAGCTGGTTCTTCATAGAGTTGTGGTCTTTGGCAGTTGGACCCTCCTCTTGGGCACATCCAGGGATACTTCCACGGCTTAAAGCACCATGGATTGAGTGAGCCTCAGCCCCCCTTCGGGTGAGTGGTATCTTGGGCACTCTTGCGTGGGAGGTTTCCCCTTTATGCGTGAGTGTGTGCCTGTTTTGTTTTGTCTTGCCCTAAAGTTTGTTGTGTAGTAGTTATATTCCCAACAGACTTCAAAACTTATTTTGTCAGGAGTGCTGAGCAACTTTGGTTGCAATAAATCCCCATTTTTGTGATAACAGCTGCTGTCTTGTTTTATGGGTGTCTCTGTGACAAACTGGCCTCAGGACAAATTTGTGGCTTCAAGTTGTAATCTTGAAGTTCTTGTACAGTTTTTCTGTGTATGTTTTTCCTGCATTTTTTTTTTTTTTTTTAAGATAGGAAGCTCAGAGAACAATCCAAATGCCACAAGATGGACTTTCTGTTGATGTTCTTCCAGTTCTGCAGCAAGCCTGAAGCCCTTGAATGGTAACAGCCTTGTAATTTGAGCTAGCAAGGTAACATATGATAGAAGCTGGTTGCCCACCCTCCATGGAACAGGACCAGTGGAGAAAACATCTTTGCTATTTTTTTTCACAGGTAGTTGCTGCTATCTTAATAATTGTATGCGTGGTTATTTTGATATTTCTTGTGGACCAGGAGGGAGTAACTCAAGCAGACAGACTCCTACTTGTTATCTTGGACTTAACCCTTTTTTCTTCTGCCTTGTTCCAGTCCTGCTTCTCCTAGTGCGGTTCTTAACGCAGTAAGGAAATATCACAATCACCTCATTCAGATCTCCCTGCTCTACAAGCCTTTGCCTTTCCTTTTGTCTGTGTGCAGATATTTTTTTTTCTTTTGCATGAGATACAGAGGATTGGTATTTGCTTGCAACCTGGATGTCTTACTGCTGTCATGAATCAGAGCTGTGGAAACGGGCCTTTACATGGAAAGTTTGGTTTTATGCCTTTTGGCAAGGCAGGAGACACATATTCTAGCATACTGGAGAAATAAGGACAACTGTGGTTTTTCAGAAATTTATATTACATGGCTGAATTTAGGTAGATTTTCTTCAAAATAAGAAGCAGTGTACCCCTGACACAAAGGATACATTCCTATTGAAATTCAGTCACCTTTGGAAGTACCAGAGATTTCAAAAGAAACCTTTTTTTTCTTTTTCTTTTTTCTCTGTAGTTAAGGCAGTGCATTTTTCATTAGTATTTTTCTTAGAAGTGAGCAGGGCTTTCCGAATAAACATGTATTTTCAGGTGCGTGTGCACACAGGAAGCATCTGACAGTGTCAAATGTGGTTGAGCAAAATGTCAGCCTGAGTGATCAGCTTTGCAATCACAAACTACTGACAAGACGATTTTGAAAGGTGTTGGGGTAACATTTTAGAAGGCAAACTATACGCTGTTAATTATAGTAGAGTGTATGAGTTGAAGTAACACTAAAGGCAATGAAGATGGACTGGACTTTTTACAACTCCCATTGCAGCACCAAGAATTGGATTGCCTCAGGCAAGTTATATGGCCAGATACAATAGCTAGTTTATCTGATGTTGCAAGTTCCATATTCCTATAGATGAGCTAGTGCTGCAAATTATCCAGTTGTAATACAATAATCCATCAGACATCTACTCCTTTTGAAGGCTATTTAATCGAATGAGCTGCAGTATAAGCAAAGTGTGTGGTTATATATATGGAAAGATGTGACTTGGTGGTTCTGCTGTTGCCTTTCCAAAACCATTTTTTTTTTGGTTTTTTTTTGGTCCTTCCTTTCCCCCATTTATAATGTGGAATTTCTGCAGGATATTTCATTCTGGTAAATATCTGACTTTTCTAAACATCTGTATATAAAGTAAATACTGAGTTAATTCCCCCCAGCCTTTTTTTTTTTAGATAATTGAAGCTTTATGTAATATATGTAGGAAACTCACTTTCCCCTTCTAGTAGTATCTGCAGCCAGGAATTAGTTTAGATTTGCATGTTAAACTGGTAGTATTGCAAAGATGAACCTCTCTCAAACTGCAGGGAATACTGAACAATAATTTTGAGAAACGTAACTGCCCAGATAATGAATTGTGTGCACAGTCTTTTCTCACTGAATAAAGGAGATGATTGTCAATTGTATTTAAAATGTATTTTTATAACCATTTTAATAAAACTTCCACAAACTGTTATTCTGAGTTAAACCAAGTGAGCTTAGCTTAAGTTGAAGTGTTATTTATATTAAGCTGAATAGGAATAACCTTCTCATATCGCAGATTAAGCACAGGAAAGATGTTATAGTTTGACTTGAAACTTTCTCATAAGCTAAAGCAGTGCATCCCATACAGTCAGCTATACACTTTTCAGTCTGTCATAAGCACTGTCTTACTGACTGGTACGGAGTGTAAGAGTAGTGTAGATAGCTTGGTAGGAAAGGCATTTTTTATTCCACTGTTTTTGTGATGAAAGAAGTAAAAACGTGTAGGATTTTATTTGGGCTTTTGCACCATCAGTGGTTGTGTTCTGAGAGGCTGCACTTTGAATACTCTAAAGTGGCACTATTACTGAAAAGAAGCCATCCTTCCTCCTGCAGTCCTTAGTTGCTTGTTCTCTCCAGCCAAAAAAAAAAGGCTCATTTTTCATGCAAATCATACTCTTCATCCGATTCTTTACAGCTTACTGAAATATTTCTCCTGGCAGAAGAGTGTGTGGGGGCACTGAGTAGGACAGGGCTAGCGTTTTTCAGTGACAAACTTGAATTAAATTGATCATCAACATGTTTTTCCATTTTTTTCCATCAGTTTAATTGCTGATTGTTTCTGTTCTTTTGTTGTACTCTATCTGGAACTTCAGGTCAGGAGGTCAAATCTGCTGGCATATTTTCTGTGCCTTCAGAATGGAGTTGTGTCTGGCCTATGCATTCATCTCCCTCTGTGTCATGCTGTTAGTACGTTCTCTGATACACTCACTTTAAAAGCAGTATTTATGGGTTTAGATACTCTTCAAAACATAAACAGGAATAATTTAATTTAGATGTGACATCACTGTAAATGATATAAACATATGTAATTGTGTATAGTATGCTAGGATAGAATTCTTTCAGTTATACTGCCTATTCTCTCTAGCTGGTGACACTGTCTTTTTGCTAAATTCATATAAAAGTAAAGAAATGGCAGAGAGCTTTAATTGCAGTTGACCTTTTGAAAGTTGAGTGTTGCTGCCTGGTGTATGCACAGATTTTTCACTTCTGACAAGAAGGAATCTTGTGCTGTCCTCACTTAAAATGCGTAGACCTCTCTTTTCATATTATTAAAATGGAGAATTCTATGCATTCTCAAAAATACTGCAACTCAAGTGCTGAATATGTAGTACCCAGCCCTTTGTGTGTACAGGTTTGAAATATGGCTATGATTGTGCTATCTTAATTGCTATGCAGCTACTTTTCTGAATAATGACTGAAACCTTGAAACAGTGGGCACTAAAGACCATTTGAATTTCACTGGTTTTGAGGACATGCAGAGTTTTGACAGGTCAAAGGAAGAAAAATTAACAGACTTTTTGAGTAAAATTCCCTAATTCCTCAATTGTTCCTTCAGAGTTTAGTCTTTTTGCTGAGAAAATGTTTATAAATGTGAGAAACATGAACTTTCTCATTCTTTAAGAGTACAACAGTTGAGTTTTATTTAGACACTACACTGGCACAAGTTGGCAGCTTTCTCAGTTCCAGTAGAAGCACTTGTGCCCATTATTATGACAACTGCTTATTTTTTTTGCATTAACAGCTTAATTGATTTCTTCAGGAAGGGGATTTCTGAAGGTAATTAGGACTCTGGAAAACAAATACATTAAAAAAAAAATTGATCTCACAGGTGCATAATTTTGTGATCTTAATGGACTCATTCTATCTCTGTAGAAGACCATCAGGTTCTTCTGTGGGGTGTGATCCAGAAACTGGTTAGGTGAATGCAGAAGTACTATCAGTATTGAGTGTGCATATTTGGAAAGCCTTTTATCATCTCCTATGCTTAAAATTGTTTAAGGATAGTGAATGCATAAACAGTATCACTGAATACCAAATCAAATTTACCTGCCTGCTTTCTTGCCTCAAAATCTGATTTTATTTGCAAGGCTTTATTAATAAGCTTCAATTTAAGTTTTCAGTTTGATATTTTTTCTGATTATCTTACACTGCTGTAGTACTGCAATATTTAGGATTACAAATACAGCTTTATTTAAACAAAACAGCTTTCAGTGAAATTGCACTACCTTTCTATTATCAAATACAGATTTATGTTTGGGGACTGCAACACTGAAGGTCTCAGAGTCCAGTGTTATAAATGTGAATGTTTCCATTAGCTAATATTTATGCTTTTTCTTATTTTCTGAAAGGTAATATTACTTGTTAGGTACTCATAATGAAGAGTTGAATATCGTTTTCTTTGTATGAAAGTGTAACAGTCTTCCTCTGACTGATTGTGCAGTCATGACATAGCTGAGGTGAAGATCCAACTTCAAACATTGCAAGATAAATCATTTCCACATTCTTGCTTAAGTGGCTATTTTAGTGGAGAGAAGCACATTTTCTGTTGAGTGCTAATGCTGCTGTCTCCTTGACCCAAGGTCTTAACTATTTTGAGCAAAGTACATTCAGTAGTTAGTGTAAGAAAGCGTTTGTAAGTAAAACAGTTGTACCATGAAGAAGTTTTGAGATTTCTGTACCTTGTGGGATTCTGCAATGGTAAAAGCAGCAATTGAATGAAATGTGCTTTATACAGGATATTAACAGACATACATTCTTTCGTACTTATAGAAGCTGGGAGAGGAGGGGGCTGGAATTACAGCTGTGTACAGGCTCCTGTAAGGGACCTGAGAGAAGGGGGTATGATTCTCAACTCATTAATTTGCCCAGCTGTTTTGCTCTCATTCTCAGCAATGAGACCAATTACCCCGAGGCATTCCATTTTTGGTAAAATGGGAGGAAGTAGGAGTGTTTAACATTGCTTAATGGAAACAAGACTGTAGTTTTATCTCAATATTGCTGTTTGAGAGTTAGCAATTTACTTACGAGAAACAAAGCCATGGAATTACTTTTGTAGTCTTAGATAAACCCCTAGTAATTTATCAACCTGCAGTGCTGGTTAAACTTCAGTAGCATTATTGCCACGAGGAAAACAATGGAATGAAGTACAGTCAGGTATACTTAACACGAAGTAAAGTTACAGCCCATTTCATCTTTTGATGTGCCACCTCTGAGATGTGTTACTGCTCTCAGGCTGTGTTCCCAAGCCTCCTGCGCAGTGGCAGCCCCATTGCAGAAGAGCCTCTTTTGTCCCTCATTTTTGCCCAAATGTAGAGAAGCGTGGAACATGCTGCTTACTTTTTAAAGGAAATGGAAAAAGTGTCTAACACAAAGGCATCTGAAATGAAGCACTTGATTATCATAGTATACCAGGAATGTGCCTACTGGAAATATTTTGTAAGAGTGTTACAAATGAAATGTAGACTCATTTAATCCTGAGTGTTTAAAAGCAAATGGCTTAGAACTGAAGGGATGGATGGAAAAGGGGTTTTCCTGATAAATAAACTTAGGTGGCTCAAACTGTGCTTCTTAAACTATCTCGCGATAGGTATTTTATTAATGTGAAGTTATAAACATATGTATATATATATGAGATAAATGTGAAGTTATTATTTAGTATTATGAAAAATAATGTCAGCAATAATAAGCATGGGTAATGACAGGTCCAGCAGCATTTTCTGACTGAGGGTGCCCAGGGAAAAACTACTATTACTCCATGGTCGACAAGTACTGTTTATATATTTTCTCTTTCTCACTTCCTTGGAGCTGCCTCTCAATCAACTATTACTATGTTCACAGAATCACAGGATGTTAGGGGTTGGAAGGGACCTCCAGAGAACATTGAGTCCAACCCCCCTGCCAGAGCAGGACCATCTAGTCTAGGGCAGGTCACACAGGAACGCATCCAGACGGGTCTTAAAAGTCTGCAAGGAAGGAGTTCTCTTATGTCAGTGCACTGTAGGGCAGACTTTCAAAGCTATTCATGGAAGATTTAGCTAAACTAAAAGGATTTGCTAAAAAAGGAAATTCCTTACTGGCTTT
>NW_008624912.1:0-37931 GCF_000691845.1 Merops nubicus | reverse complement strand
AATGCCCAAAGGAGTCAAACGTATGTGGATGTGGCAAATAGCTATGTGGCAGAGCATCAGGAACCGTGAAGATGTAAGTATAGTATATTGAATCCTAAACAGAAGCTGAAAAGTAAAAGTAAGTATGGGAAATGTTTTGTATAATAAACATCTTTAAGGATGCAAAGTAACTGCAGAAAAGTCACTCAAGACCTTGCCTCCCTTCTAATTCTTCTTCAGCTGACATGTACACAAAATTAGATTTCACTGAGTGAGAAAACACAATGCTTTTATTTCTGTTGGAAGCTTATTCAGTGACACTTGCTTAGCTGCTTTGTATTCCTAGTCTCTTCCTTCCTTGAAATTAAAAGATTTACAAAGCATCTACAGTTGTATGAAACACAACAAAATTATTGGGTAGTTGCTAGGCACAGAATGCCAGATGCAGTGAATATATACTGAACATTTAAAGCTTTGTGTCACAGCATAAGATAGTAGCTGCAATTGAAGATAAATGTATATTCACATACTTTGCATACTAATTAGTGAGTACTGGTTATGCTGGTGTCTCCCATTTCCTTCCACCCTTAAAAAAATGTTCTCTTTATAGTGAAAATGCCACACTCATTCACACTTAATTTAAGATTATTTTTATATTTCATTGATTCTAATAAAAATAGATGTAGCTAAAACACAGGACTGGTTTCCATGTTTTTAGACAGAAGGTCTTTCAGAAGCATCTGATCTTTTTATGGCTGTGTCAATTAAGCAGTGAAATAAGAGTTAAAACCAGGTTGCACTGGAGGATGAGTTTGCAGTTCTCAGGGTTGCTAATTACATGTAATTGGCACCAAAACTAGGGAAAATATAATAAAGGAATAACTAACATTTCACAAAGTGTTTTTGAATATACAAAATGTATTTAGTGTTAATTTATTTATGCAGTGTTATAGACCTTTCAGTCATCACAAAGATTTTTCTTTTCTTTTGATTGCTCCTTTCAGCTTTGTTCCAAAAAGTAAGGATGGAAAAAAAGGTCTTGAAAGCAAATAGTTGCAGCCTAAATTAGCATGGACTAAGTTCAGTGTAACACAGAGGTAGTATGGTCTCAAATTGAAACAAGGGAGGATACTTAGCTCTTAAAATACATAGTGCAATCAAAATACTTGGTTTGAATTTTTTCTTGCTATGAGTCAAGTTTTTGATCTCTTTGCAGAGAAGACCAAAATTTGCAAGAGGGAAATTAGAGCCTACATACTAAGTAAGTTTCATGGTACTGAGAATAACAATAAAAAAGGAACATTTATTAATTGTACATTATCATTAATTATTAATGTAAATAAAACCATGACTACTTAGATTGTTATTTGGCAACTTGACATCTAGAAGAACCCTGAAATCTGTTTTGATATTTGCCTTAACTGCTACTTTTTTTTCTTCAGTTTTAATACCAAAGTGAACTTGTAGGTTTTCAAATGTAGAATTTGAGAGTTTCCTCAGTCTTTTCCTGCATAGATTCTTGCTCTCTGCCTCCCTTTATTTACCTTTTTCTAACCCTGAATCATCCTCTGCTAATAGTTCTTGTCTTAGCTTTCTCTGCTGGTCCAACTATTATTATGACCTTTAACACATGGAGAAGGACAATTTCTTCTTTTCCTGTGTCATGGGCTAATGTACAATATTGTGGCCGTCTGTGAGGGAAACCACGTCTTCCTGGGTTGGCTTCAGTCATCTAAAACTCTGTATTGAATTTCATTATTTGATTAAGACTTCTGTGCATGTAACTGTTTTTTTCTCAAAGTACCACACATTCTGTGTGAAGAAAATGGTTGCAGGGTGCTGGCACTGGTATTTCCCCTTCAACTGCTTCATAGAGATTTTATGCCATTTAACTTTTTTCACTGTGGGAGGTAGCTTTGCAGTGCATGGTGGAGGCAAGCACTGAGGAGCAGAGGAGCTCTGGGTTTGAAACAAAGTCAGCTGTGTAGTTGTATGAGCTAAAAGCAAAGGTAAGTTGTCATCTGGGAGAAATATCTGGGGCGATTCTGAGACATCACTGAGTGACTGAGGTAAATATACCTTTGATGTGTTGTGAAAGCAGCCCAACATCCCAATTAGTGGAAATTAATTTTTTTTAATAGACATAATCCCCCAAATTAGATGACTTTAGATGGCTCTAAACACACAAGAGCCAAGAGTTCAGCATCTCTCCTGTTAAACTGATTAAAGAAATGGATTCTGGTTCATTTCTTGCATCAATGTTTGAAATTGTTTTTCATTGCAGAATGTGGCTTTGATGCACTAATTTACATGAGCTAATATTTTTAGGATCCATCTCCTTGGAATAGCTAATCTCTGCTATGTCATAAAGGAACTGACTCTGTGTACATTCTGAATGGAAGGATTTTGGTTTTTTAAGTGACCTTGGTATGTCCTCCTCCTTTTGGAAAGTTCAAGGTCTGTTTTATACCTGTAATTCATTGTTCTGCCCAGCCCATCAAAACAAAAAATATTAAGGCATACACATGAGTCTCCTTTGGTTTAAATTAATCAGTTTACTAAATAAGGAAAGCTTTAATGTGAGGATATAAATAATGGTCTTGGAAAATCCTAAGCAGAGGAAAATTGGCTGATTTTCAGGTCTTGTAGTGTTTACTTGCTTTTCCTTTTGTGACAATGGATTTTATTTTCTAAAGCTTGTTTAATTATCAGTGTCACTTGCTTCCATGCAAAGAGATAAATACAACATCTCAGCTGTAAACATACCTTTCTCTCCCATGTGAACCGGGAGCCACTGTGCTAGATTTAGAGGAATTAATCCTTATTTGTATGCTAGTATTTCAGATGCTGTCTGGAAGGTTGGAAGGAGGGGTATGAGGTGCTGCAGCCAGAGAACAAGCTGGAGAGTGGTCCTTAGTGAGGGGGTCTGCTCCCATTCCTCTTTCTCTGCTGACTTCGGAGGCTCTGAATCCCATATTTCCATTGCATCTTCTTTCCAGTGATTTTTTGGAGAGAGCGAGTACAAAGCCTGACTCACTCCTTGAAAGTGATCAACTTCAGCCCTCTGCAGTGCGAATGAAAATCTTGAGGCAGATTTACAAAATAGTCAGCAGATGTGTTTTCCCTGACATCAAATGGGAAAATAGTGGTGGTTAAGATGCTTTTGTTGTTGTTTTGGTGGGTTGTTATTGTTGGTTTAGTTTTTTGTTTTTTTTTTTTTTAACTGTAGCATGTAAGATAGAGTATTGTGGAGAGAACTGGGAGTTTCCATGAAGGTGCCTTTCAGTATTCTTTTAAGGGAGTAATTTTTATTACTAGAATTAATGTCAGGTATTTCCTTATATTGCACTTTACTGCCAAGCAACTTGATTATTTAATCAAGCTTGTACTATCTGGGTTTAATTCAAGTCTTCCTTGTAAGTGAATACTGTGTTATCAAAGTGACTGTACTTACTCTCATTTACTAGCAGGGCACATAACTTGCTGACATCTGCATATGGATGAGTTTGAAACTTGCTGTATCCTGTAACCATTCCTCCTTAAAGAAAAGACTTGGCAAAGAATGAGCCCTCAGGAGCTACTGACTTGTTGGCATTCATGGAGGGATCGTCAAAATTCCTGTAATAGTTTATTATTCAGTGGAGTCATAGCCTCTTGTTTCAGGGTACTGTCTTAAACTCACCCTTGCATCTGCACAAGTTCCAGTATAGTTTAGAGCATACTGTTATCAGTTTAAGGATTCTTAGTAGGTGTGGTGATTTTTTGATTGTTCTGTTTTCATCCTACTGTTTTGATCATTTCCACTAACTAGGCAATGCTGTAAGGTATCTGTAGGTTCAGCTAATCATTGTATCCCAATGATAACAGGGTCTTTTTTTTTCCATATCCTGATGATACTGGGTGTTGCTCTTTCACTTTTTAACCAAAATGATTTTGCAGATAATGTTTATGATTTTTTCTCAATAATTATTTGTCAAGAATATGCTAAAAGTCTGTTCAGGTGATGAAGGAGAAGCTGAACAGCTGTAGATGTTACCTTTTTTTTGCCCTGAGTAAGGGAGAAGGAAATGTGCTGCAGTATCATGAAGAAGTTGCAAAATGAACCACAGCACCTGAAGGAATGTGAACAACATGGTAAATTATTGTCTTGATACCATTATGTGTAAAGGTAAAAAAAAAAAAAACAAAAAAAAACAAAACCAAAGAAAAAGGGGGGAGCTCATTTAGTAGAGTGTGTTTAAATATAATTTCCTTACTGATAGGCCCAAATTGTCCTTGGCCTCCTTCTGCTACCCAGGTTAGGAAACTGTAGCAAGGGAGAGCTGAAGAAGCTGCTCACTACTTTTCCAAGAAATTGACTGTTGCAGATATGTAGGAGGTAATCCAGGATTTTTTTTCCTGTAACTTATCTTTCACAATGACATTTGAGCTTGTTTCAAGGAGTTACAGATGTAAGTCACAAATGGTCAAATATTATTTTTCTGTTCTTTCTCTGAGAAATATGGTCTTTAGACAAGCAAACTTCCTCTACTTTGTCTTTCATTTTTGGTTTTTGTTACTCTGCTCTTTTTGACCTCAAGGTTTGGATCAGCAATCTACTCTTTTCGCCTTCTAAAAGTTTTACAGTGATGGCATAGCTGTGTAGTACACATAAGCTGTGTGCCACAGGTTGAAAACAATTTTGTTACTGTATGAATTGGTTTATAATTTCTACTAATTTCTGTAGTGTTTGCATGGAAGTAATAATTCAAAATAAATGTATTATCATTTACAAAAAAAAGTGCATTCTGAAAACATGTTTAATATGTATTCCCATGCATCAAAAGTCTTGAAATTCTTTGAGTCAAAACTCCCATTGGTTACAACATTTTTTTAAAAAAATTGGGTGGACTTTGCAAGTTTCAGATTTTTGCCTTGGAGACTGTTGTACTGTTAATTTGAAATGTGTAAATAATAGCACCGAAAGGATATACATTTCAGAGACCATAAATCAAATAGTGTTTCTATTATGAAGTTTTATTACTAAATGCTTAATGTTGGACAGATGGAAAAAGTAGTGATTGAGTGACCTGCTTGTCTAGTTTGTATTGCTTGTTTGTTTGACTACTGGTTTATTTTGAATTCCTTTATTCAGTGGTATATATAGAAAATAACTAGGAAACTTTCTGAGGATCTGCATGTTTATTATATTGTTATAAATAAGCTTATACTGCGCAATCAAATATAGCAGCCAGCCACCATGGAACTGAAAGGTAAAGGAATTATCTTATGTGATGCTATCTAAAGGACAGAAAGTGTAAAAGAACAAGATGATTTGTTTTTCTGTAGTTGTTTATGCAATATAGGCTTTTAAAAATAGTAAGTATATGTTATTTATGAACTCAAAAGATTTTGTTGGATCTGTCTTCCCTTTTCTGATTGTAGTACTTAATGCTTTTACGGTGGGTAGTTTACTGCTGTTCTAGAAAGCAAGACTGGAAAAGAAAGGCAGCAGATCTTTTGTAGCTTTTGAGCAGCTGATTCCCTTAATAAACTATTGTCTGAAATAATTTCAAGGAAGCACTATTGCACTTTTACAGCCAAAAGAATGGTGGATTTTGTTATGAGGAACACTGTAGAAGATGTATTATAATACATGTATATATACATGTATATATGGGAGATTGTCCAAAGGTTCCAGAGCAGAAAAAAGAAGTGACCTGAAACACTTAAGTAAACCCAAGCTATGGTCCTAAAACATATTTTTTATGCTTATAAGTGTTGACATGGTTTTCATTTTTAACAGTAAACAATTGTTCTGAGCAGTATTCAAGGATCGTCCTTAAATGTTTTTTCTCTTTTGTTTTGGATTGTCAGATATGAAGAACGCAGAAAAGCTGGAAACATTTTATCTGTGCTGCCTATGCAGTGAATGTCTGTGATTGACACACATGGAGATTAGTGTCGTGGTTTTGTTTCCTCATGTCCTTTTCTTTTACTGCAATGGATTTATAATTTAACATTGTGTATTTTTGCCATCTGATGTAAAGTTAGATCTGTTTCCTGAATTATGCAAATTACCCTCATTAGGGAGGAAGAGTAAATTTGGATTATTATTTCACTTCATTTCAGTGTGCATTATGTACTAGTGGATTTATAAACACAAAAAATAATTTATCTTCTCCAAGAAAGGTGAAAATTTGATGCCACAGCCAGAACTGCATTATTTTGATTGCCATTGTTAATGTATATTGTCATAAATGTATTTCCAGTTGTAACTGTAAAACTAAAGCCACTGGTCTGAAATTTTACTTGGCTGCTCAAAAAATTTCATCAGGTGGCATTTGTTTTCAAGTGTTAAATTAGTGAGAAGTGGATAGTTTTGCCCATTTTGACATTCTTATGTTTATTTTCTTTGAACTAGCACTCTCACAGATATACTTTGGAAGTCGTTGACTAGTCTTTTCAACATTGTTATGGAATTTTACTTGAACTAAAACAGTTACAAGCATGTAAGGAGCAAACTGAGTCTGATCTGGGAGAGCAGTCAGCATAGAGGGTATCATTTGGCAAGTGGGTTTTAGATTTGATTTTGCTGAGAATTGTGATTCAATCACAGTTGTATGGGATGCTAGGAGGGAAATAAAGAAATTAGATACATCATTGTGTTTGTCAGGGCTGGGGACCTGATGGTTAGTGCATAGCAGTAGGTTGCCCAGGGTCAGTTCTCAGACATAGGACAGTGACACATGGGCAGGTCTTGAATTCTGAGTTGGAGCCTACCTGCAGCAAATGGTGGGACAGGCATGGAGTGCTCGGAGTGGGGATGGAAACTCTTTATTCTTATGGGTGAGGTGTCCTGCTGGTTTGATTTGTTGTGTATTTAAACTGGACCAGGGAGATCTGAGCCTTCCATACCCATAAACACATGGAATAGCTTCTGGATACATGCTCTGTGTGTGTGGAGGGATGTATGCAGACACATAGAGTGATTTCTTGTTTAATCCAATCCTGTTGTGTTGATGACATCCTTCTGGCTGTTACTCAGAAGAGAGGCAAAAAGTTTCAGTGAGGAAATCTGGAGCTGGGGCCTGAGAGCCAGTGAAGCCAAGGAGGAGAGGTGGTGGATGTGGGTAAAAATGCTGGTGAGAATTCTGGTGCTGTGTAAGAGCAAATAGTGATCAGTGGGCAAAGTTAAGAGAAGAGATGATCTGTAATGCTAACAGTCTGGCAACCTGTAAGAGAAACATTGTACCTCACTTTTCCTATCGGAAAGCTGACCTCCAAAACCTGGTGTCACTGTCACTCTCAGAAAGTGATATTCACTTCTGGACA
Organism: Merops nubicus; assembly: GCF_000691845.1. NCBI lineage: Eukaryota > Metazoa > Chordata > Aves > Coraciiformes > Meropidae > Merops > Merops nubicus. The sequence continues at coordinate 30,638 of NW_008624912.1, read as the reverse complement.
AGTTGCAGTGATTCTTCCTTTCTCAAAAGCATACATATTCTTGATCCCTCCTGCATTAAGTTATGGTGGCTCTGCAGTTTGGGATTTTGTTAGATTCAGGTTTACTTCTTTTTTTCTTAGTGCCACTGGCAGCTGTGCTTTATGAGACACTGATAAATCAGCTCCCTTGTGTTAGCACACTATTTTATGTATGGTTTTGCATGTTTCTCATAATACTGAGTAGTGCATCTTATGATGACCAAGAGTTTGTCTTCAGCAAATGAGAGCATTGGTTTCTTCCTGCATGTTCCTGTAAAAATACCCATCTGCTTCATGACTGAAGACAAATGCATTAACGATACTGCAACCTACATCTGTAACCATTAAATAAGGATATGACAATGAAGAAACACTCTGGAAAAATCATATGGTCCTTTAAGAACTTTAATTTTTTTGATACTGAGACCAGCTTAATTCACTAATTTAGCAGCTCTCCTCTATCTTTTTGCTGTCCACAGAAGTTGAAAAAGATGATGGCTGTTTTTCATCATTAACAAGTATCTTTCTTGTTCATATATCACTGTAGTGGTGACCAGAGGAGATATAACCAAAGCACAAAGTAAGCTGTTATGGAGTAACTACTTGTACAGTTTATTAAGCCATGCAGTCATCTTTTTGCATCCCTATCGGCTAGCTAATGTAGGAAGCTTCAACTAATAGATCCATTCCCATGTTTGAAAGTGGGTATCTGCTGAAGTACTTTCCTTAATACAAACTTTAGTGATACCTTCCCAGACTGACTTTGAGGAGAGTTGGGTCTGGGCTGTTTTTCTTGCCCATGAATCACACAGTCCAGTATATTTCTAGTTGCTGCAATATATTTACAGTTCTAGATTAGCAGTATCCTCTCCTGGATTGGAAAGTTACACAAGGACAAAACTAATCCAACCAGAAATTCCTTCACAGAAGACAGTGAGTGTTGCTGCTGATATTTTAGGGAGCCTCTTAAGGGATTTGTCTTATGCATCTGATATCTTAATAACATGCAAAACACCTGAAAAGTTCTGAGTGCAAGAAACAGTCCCAAAGTACCTTAATCCTTGTATCGATAACACTACTATTGGGTTACATGGTTTTAATCCCAGAGGAGTTGTCGCCTGACATTAAACTGTCCAAATAGTATTTATATCTGCTGCTGCCCTGTAAGATCACTTAACCCTGCACGGCAGTTTAAAAGTAGTTAATGACAGGCCCAGCATGACTTGCCCCTTATGAATGATCACATAAGTTCGACCTGTGCTGTCATGGTTTATGGAGGAAGGCAGTTTGTCCATAGCCTGCTCCAGCCACAGCAGGTAATTTGAAATGAAATGAGACAGTTTCTACAAGCAGATTGATTTGGGAATCTTGCCTGTTCTTCCCTTTGACCCTTGACAAGTTGACACTACAAAGATTGTGACTTTAAAAAATGATTGGGTGCAAATACATTTAGGTAGATGATTTACTATGTGTTAAAGCAAGGACAGTGCATTTAGAATGGAGCTGTGAGGGAAGGTAATTGTAAACTTTAACAACTTATGTTTTATGTTTCTGTATCTTATTAATTATCTGACTAGGTGAGTCTTCTGATAATAGTAGACCAAGTGCTGCATCTATTAAACTGTATATGAGAGCCTACAGACTCTGCAAACCCATATTCAGAATTTTAGCTATGTAGAAATAAGTATATATAATTTAGAAAGACAACTGGAATGCTTTCTTTGGTTGAGCTGCAAGGGTTAAGTGTGAAGATGAATGTATGGGTTTCCCAATCCAAAGGTGTCTTTATTTTGTTATTCTTTTGTAAATGCAGTCATGCAAATTCACATACTGAAATAGTAAGATCCCACACATGACGGGTAACGGGCAAATAGTGAGAAACTGAAAGGATGCCAGAAAGAAACGTAAAATCACCATTTTATGTCTGTAAGTATGCCGGTCTTGCAAAGCATACAACTTCTTGGTTAAAAAGGATTATGTGGACTTTATAAGATACTATGTGAAGATTTTATTTGAGTGTCTTTTTCTGGTTTATGTAATTGGATTTTTTTCCCCAAACCATTGTCATTAATTATGTAATTGAAAATAAATAGCTAAAATACATTGCTTCTGAAGAATTACCCTACAGTGATCCAAGTTAGCATGAAAAGCAAACGTACAAGTACTGCTGAAGAAAGTATCTTATGCATTCATTATTATTTTGAAAATTTAGTTAAGTAACAGTCCTAGAAAGCAGAAATATCCTTTTGGTAAGCCATGTAGCACTAAGTGTGCTCGAAGTGTGTAGCTGCAAGCGCATAATACAGAGTAAATGTTTACACAGACAAAGTTCATCTTTCTGCAGGTCTTTCTCCTACTGTCTGCTCAAAGTGCTTTGTATGAAGCATAATTTTGAAGATGCTTATAAAAAAATTCTTACTGGTCTCTGTTCAAATTATTTAATAACCTTTTGACTGTGTCTTCACTGAACTCTGTTAAAAGTATTTTGCTGAAATGTTTCTTTATGTTGTCCATCGGGTTTAATAGACATGCCATTTAATAAGCTCTCTACCTGTAAGGATAGACTATTTGACCTTTGTGACCTGCCAGTGGTAGACATAGTATAAGATTGCTTTGTGAAATAAAGCTGTCGGTAACATCAACAAAATAAAAAATGATCGTATTCCAATACTCTCTGCTGAGTACTATGACAGCACTGAAATATGGAATAAAATTGAAAGTAGATTAGTTTTGGGTCCTAAGTCATGTTTTGACAAGATATAAGAGAGGAGAACATATCTTTGAACTTTTAGTTTTAAAGTTTTTTAATGAAAATATTTATCATTTTGTAAGGTTCCTTTCTTTATCACAACTGGGCTGTATAACCTTAAAACAATCCATTCTCTTATTGTGAGGGATATAAATACTGTACTGTCTTTTATATTAAACGTCATAAAGGATACATGCACAGTATCAAATTGCTTGACACTTGCAAGTAAAGGACTGTCATGTTAATAAAAAGCTTATTGGAGAGGTTGAAAAATCATTCATTAATAAGCCACATATTTTTAAACTATGTAAAGCATGTAAATACTGCAGACAAGAAGGCAGTTTTTGCCATATTTTCTCCTCCTTAGTTGAAATGCTTAGGGTATAAAGCAATACTGTAAATAAGAATGATCAGATTGCCTCATCTGTGCTTATTGTAAACTATATAATTAGTAAGGAATTTTGTTAGTATTTTAAATTACAGTGATAAATCAAATGAGTTAGGAGGGAGCAATGCTGATGTGACTGAATGTTAGAATTTGTGCAACTTGCTTTCAGTCTTTTCTGAAAAACAAAAAAAAAAGGCAGCTCCTAAGGGATGAGGGGAGTGGGGGGGAATCCCAAATCGCCAAAATCCATTTTGTGTAATAGCTACCTCTTCTGGGAAATGGAAAGGAAGGTAGATTAAAATGGTGAAGGTAGTCTTTTCATCTTCATCTGTATGTGTAATAAATACAAAGCTTATTAATTTAAACATCTCAATCTAAGATTAACGTTGCTGACTGTTTCTCCTTTTTCAATTTTTTTAAAATTACTTTTTTTAAAAAAATAACAATTTAGTATCTGTTCTTGTTCTTAAATAAGTATCTGGGGGGAGAAAAGATGACAAATCCAAAAAGTAAAAAAAAAAAAACCCAAACAAATAAATAAAAAAGAAAGCAATGAAAAGCTGATGTGTTATGATTGCAGCAAGGAACAAATTTAACTCTTCTAAAATGCCTTTTAGTTTGATTATTCTCATTTGGCTCTTCTGTTCTTCTAAGGGGTTGATCGTTAGTCCAATACTAATGCAGGTTTCTTAATTTTTATTATTTTTTTTAATACTTTAAAGGTTTGTGTTTTTTTGTTTTGTTTTGTTTTTGTTTTTTTTTCTTAATGGCAGATGTTTGGTTTTGAAGCCATAGAAATGAAGTAGCTTTCCTGGATGAAGTCATGGTATTTCTGCAAAGGTATATTGGTCTTGGCTTAATTTCAGCAAATCAGGATATTTTCTAAACACTGCAGGAAATACAAGAATTTTTTATGCTGCCTCATAATCAAAACTATTCATATGAAATTAAGGAGAAGCATGTAAAATTCTATCTTATCCTGTGCCCGTAAGAGAACTGTTATGATGTCTTTTAGTAGATTTTTGTCTTCCTTGGAGCACGATATAACTCAAACATTTAGTAAAATAATTCAAACTGTTAACAAAGAAATGTGTTTAGGACCATCCTCAAATTGTACCTCAAGTAGTTTGAAATGAATTAGAAAAGTTTTCAGGAAAATCTGCTTGGTGTGTGTTGGACTGTACTAAATGTCAAATGTATTTGACTGTATTATGACTTTGTTCTATACCTGTAGTCTTGCCCTTTCCAATGATGTGAAAGTGATTTACATTATTACATATTTTTACATATAATTACATATTACAATAATAATGTAATAATTACATATGACAATCTGGATATTGTTTGGCCCTGTGGATGGTTTGAGATGCTCTGTTGCTGAGATCATTGGTGGAATTGGTGTTATCTTACTCTTAGAATGAGGCTAACGCCTATGGCTACTAATTTCTGTGATTGTAAGCCAGGGGCCGTGTCCCTGGTAGCAGCATCTTTGTCTTGGGAATGTTTTGAGGTCTCAGCACGTCAGGACCATTTTAATGCTGACAGCCAGCATAGCCCTAGGAAGCAAGGCAGGGTGGAGAGCGTGGCTCCTTAGTCACCAACCTGGCAACTCATCATTCCACTGTCAGGAGAGGAGTCTAGCTGCCCGAAGTACCATGCACCCCTTTTTCGGTTCAAATACCATGGGGAGGGCAAACTGTTTCTGGCACAGGGAGTGGCTGCTGCTGTGTGTGGTGTGGCCTGGGCTCTTGGCAGCAGTAGTACAGGGTTGTGTTGTGAATTCACTTAAGCCCAGGGAAAAAGTTCCCTTCCTTCCCCCAAATTGCGAATCAAAAGGGTAGTAGTTCTTGTGGCAGGAATTTATTTTTTTTTTTCCTTTCACACTTAAAAAGATATTTTAAAATATAGTCTGTAGTGCTGTTTTTTCTGCTTTCTTATGATTTTGGAGAAGTCTGTCCTGTTGGAGCTGAGCTGTGAGGCAATGACCAGCACAGTGATGAGGCACTTGATTTCTTGTCCTCGTTGTTTTCTATAGCTGTTCATTTGCTTTTTCACTTCCCCATATGTCTTCTTTACTGTACCGAGATCATTCGTTGCCAGATTACAGGGATAGAGTTCCAGAGAAGATGGGTAAGTGGAAGTGGTGTGTGGCTGCCCACGATCTTCTAGCAGTTCTTTTTGATTTCCATTCATTTTCTGGCTGTGCCAGACAGTGTTTTAGTCATTACATTGCTAACCGTGTGAGATGGTTTGGCAATATGTACAAACTTAGTACAGTGGCTTTCTAATCTGAACCACTTGGAATTAGTGCTTTAGGATGAATGGTCTAATCTTAAATGTTTCTTATAAGTCAGTATTGGTCAGTGCTGAGAACTATTGTTACAAAGATGGTAAAAAATGTGTGAAGTTAAACTAATTTTTCTGCAGTCCTCAGTGGATTATTTAGAGCCTGAGAACATTTGAACATGATGGAGGAGGATTTCTTACCTTTCAACACAGGCAAGAAATTTAGGATCTTATGCTTACTTGACATGGTATATTTTTTAAAAAACCTCTGACTTGTTTAAAAAGCTATTTAACCATATGTGTTTTAATTAATTTGTTTTGCATTGAAATTCACAAAGATTTGAACAGAGGCTCCACTGACCTGAATAATTGACTTTAAAAATGGAGGTGGAAAAAATAGCATGTAAAAGTTGGTGTTAAATAAAATTTTCAAATGGAAAGAGGTGGAGGACAGGACTAGGAAGGAGCAGGAAAGGAAGGGTGGGTTAGCTCAAGGGATGATGGTGTAAGATATGTTGTCTCACAGATCTAGGCCACTCAGAGCTGAATGTTACTTACATGGACAGTTCTGGGTGATTTTAATTCGTGTCAGTGCAGTCCATATACAGTTGTAGAAGACAGCTGTCTGACACTGTTTCACTTGGCCTGAGGCTGAATGAAGTGTGGGTAGTAAACTTTCAAGTATGGATCCATTGACAGGATGTTACAGGGAAGCTGCCATTTAATCCATCATACATTTTCTGAAAAGAAACCAAATTCAAAATCAACATTTGAAAAATAAGTTATTCTGTGAATCATCTAGTGGCCTCTGATATAGATTACTTGACTGAAGAGGGTTTGACTAGGAACATGCAAAGGCCTTTCATGTAAATTCAGACTGTGCACATGATAATAGAAATTTTAGCTTAGAGTGTCACCTGATTGCCCTCTTGCATAAACTTACAGAAGAGAACAGATTAGAAATGGTGAACACTGTATTAAGAAATATATAAAAACATTGTTTAAAATATAAAATACTCACTAGAAGTATATTTTCTTGGAAGCTCTTCTAATTTTACTGTGCGGTACAGATTTTTAGAAATTGATTAACCTTTTCTTTCCCTTCCCACTTCATCTGTGATCATCCCCATTCTTTTTTTTGCTAAAAGGTAATGCGTATTTCAAAGGTGCTTTACTGCTAAATCACTTGTCCTTGGACTTAAAGTTCAAGTCTTTCAAAATTCTCAAAAGTTGTGTGAATAGAACTGTTTTGAGAAACAGTATAATGACAAGCTTCTTGTGATGTGTTTATTATATAATATACATAGTCATGGAGGTCCAAACCCATCATGTCAGAAGTGATCCTTGTGGTGCTTGTAGCTTATGATCAGTTTTTCAATACTCCTAATTTTACCATGACCAAAAGAGGCGACACATTTTCTCTAGCACTGTTATGTGCCATCAAAAGGTGGCAGCACCGTCTCCAGTGTCCTGCCGTAGGCTGCGTGTTCCTTGGCTCTTGTGTGGAGGCAAAAAACCAGGTGGGGGGAACTTGTTAAAAAGGAGGCTGCATTATTGATTACAATAGAAGTAGGTTGCTAAGGTAAGTACTGGTATTGTCAAAGAGCTGTGCTTTGCTGCGTGCTCTGTGCAAAGAGACATGCAGAAGTCATGCTAATGGTTTTGAGTGTCACATGCAGGCTCAATACACAGGACTTCAGTGATTGAGGAAATGTCTGATTGTGTAAACCCAAATATTCTCTTACCCAGATCAGGGAGTGGCAGTTGAGAACACAAGTCTAAATCAGCTGCACCAACCCCTGCTGCACCCTGCAAGCTGTGTGCCGCGGTTCCTCCTGGCTGCCTTTGCTGCCTGCCTGCTGTTTACCAAAGGGTTTGATTCATCACTTCCCAGGAAAAAAAAAAAGAAAAGACTTTACAATGATGGTTTATCTTCAGTTACTCTGGTAACTATTTTCGTGAGTAGGATGTGCTAAAGAAATGTTCTGCATTTTGACCAAGCCAGATTGCTTTGGAGAACAACCTATTTAGCAGCTATTACTACTACATATCACTTTTATGATCACAGTGAAATCGTCTGAAATACAACTTATTTGTACTGTATTGAGGTTTTCTTTTTGAGGATATATGTTTATTTCTTTGTTTTTTGGTTTTTTTTTTTTCCCCTTCTATTGACTAAAGTCTATGCTACTGCTTGAATGCTGCACAGTTTTCCTTTCTACAGGCAATTACTTTCCCATTCTCTGTTTCTTGACCTTGCCTGCATGGTGCTTTTGGAGGAAGAGGCCTTGACATTATTGCCTTCAAAGGCTTCATCAACTGCTTTTCACCTTTCTGTTGGTAATGTGATAGATTAAATGCACCTCATCATCTGTGCAGTTCCGGTCTAGGATGCTCCAGAGCTACTTGTGGAGTTAAGACTGCAAATAGAATGTACACGCCAGTGCTGGTGGAGGTCTGTTAGCAGCCTGGATCACTCTTCCACTGTGTTTCTTATACAAACAAATGTTTAAAGGAGCTTTAAAAATGCCCTGTTATTTTCTGAGAGTCACAAGAAAATGATAATGTCCTTTGGCACTGAGAGTCACAGGAAACTCCTTCATGATGTGAAGCCTGCCTCTTTCCCGTGTGGATGAGTGAGCTGTTCTCCACTGCAGTTCAAGTCCCAGCTGGCTTGGGGAGAGAGGCAGGAGACCATAATGATGAATGAAGCCCAGTACCCCAGCTGACAGTGCAGAGCAGTGCTGCTATGTTGTTCACTTATAAAGTACTCTTCAGTTATTTACTGATTTTTTTTTTCCCCTCCCTGCCAAGGTTACACTGCTGTACACAACACAGGTCAGATCTGTACCAGAAATACTATAAGTTGTTTCTAGTCATCTCCCTCTCTCCCTTCCTCTTCTTTTCCCCACCCCCTTCCTGATAGAGGTAGGGTTTAGGTGATGACAACACCCATCAGTCTGGCCAGTGCTTGTACAGTGTTGTGTTCTTGCAATGCACTATGTAGCTATTGTGTGTCAGCTGTAAAACAAACTGTAGGAAGTTTTTGAAGACTCTCTTAGTTTTTGTCAATCTTAAACTAGAAACAGCAACAGCAATTTGCTATTCTGTGAAGTTAGTATATGGATTTGGTGGTGCTTGCCAAGAGGACGGTAACCCAGAAATGGTGGCTTTGTGCAGAGGAGAAATCAAAAAGGAGTGGAGTGGATTTTTCAGTGATTAAAGAGCTGTGACATTGCATGGCTTTGTCACTGCCACTGTTCTCAGGTTCCTGTGGAACTGCTCTCCAGTTAGCAGCCGGGGGAGCTGATTAACACACAAATGCAGCAGGAACAGTGATTTCTCTGGCACACCTATTTAACTGGGACTTCGTTGGATGAATTTAAAAAAAAACTCAAACCATTAATTTTATTAAGGCTTATTATGGGTGTCAGCAAGATTATTTTTTTTTCATTGTCTGTATTTCCAGTGTCACTTTTTTTTTTAGCATTCATGACTCTGTGTGTTACTTACACATTATCCCAGCTGGTGAAGAAACTGAGAAACATGGTTGTAATCCTCTTTTTGAATATATTAATTTTCTTTCTGTCCCAAATGGCTTCAACCCCATGATATGTGAGTGCCTATCAATCCTTGACGTGTTTATTTTCACAGGGTTTTGGGCAGGAAGGAATACTATAGAAGGGCAGCTGAAGTACAGGGTCTTTGGGAAATTCTGTGGCATCACATAGGATACTTGTAGTTGCCCCCTGGAGTTTCTGACTGCAAGAAACCTGTGTTCAATAAACTGTCTTCTTCAGTATAGAACAGATGCAGATGACTAAATTTGGGAAAAAAAACCAAACCAATCAACCAAACCCAAATGTGCATCTTGGATGTTTCATGGAAGCATTGGACACTTGTGATTTGAATAAACAAAACACAAACAAGACCATATGCACAGAAATCTGTGTAACAGAGAACTGTTCTTCATGCAAACAGGTTTTTGTACCAAACCAGTGCTCCTCAAAAACTTCACTGTGTTGTTTTAGTATAGTGCTTTCATAAGAACACAAGATGTGACCAGTATGATACTCGTACTCTGTATTCAGAAGAAATGTAGCTACGTGTTGGTGGACCTGTTCCAGTGATTTCTGTGCACCTGGATGCAGGACTTGGCCTTTTCTTTTTTCTGGGAAAGTTGTGAATGCGTGGTGTTTTGTTTGTTTTTTTGTTTGTTTGGGTTTTTTTGTTTTGTTTTTTTCCAGTTTCTTACACAAACTTCTGTATTATAACACAACAGCTGTTCTTTTTTTTTTTTTTTTGTCCCTGAAAATTAGCACTGTCCCATTAGGTTGACTTCAAAATTCTGTTGCTCAGCTTTTCTTTGGAGATTCAGACAAGCTTTATGCCATGGGCGTAGTGCTGCTGCAAGTCACCCTCCTTTGGGGTAGGGCAGAGACTATATAATTACTATATAATTTATAAATTACATATCTATAAGTATCATTGGCCTGTTTTGGAGTGCACTGTAAAATGCAGTTCAGCCATTCATTTGCTCTTATTTGTAGTTAACAGGTTTTGGAGACAAAGTGTTGAGAGTTCTGCTACTGCCAGCTTTCTTTTGCTGCCATAGAGTATTGACTGACCTGTTCTGGGAGTTGGCCTTGGAGATTGTGGTTTGTTGGATGATTGTTGCTTGTATCAGGTCACGGTAAGCTGTGACCTCCTTCCATCATCATTCCTTCACTTCATACCCAAGACCTGCTGGTTCCTGCCTTGGGGAGATGGAATAAACTGCTGTGGGTTTAGAAGGACGAACCATTGCAGTGTGACAGCAACTCCTGCTTTTCCTCCCTGCTGCTGGCTAGCCCCATGGTTGGGGTATCTTGTGCTATTTGTGCCAAGCTTCAGCGTGGTCGTGATAATGTTTTATTGCTGTAATCCTTGTGTTGCAAGTTTCAAGATTAGCAGCGGCTCGTATCTCTGTTGAAGAGGAATTCTGAAGAAACAATCATTTTGTGTGTGGTAATTAAACTCTCCTTTTCCAGAGGACCAAGCCATCTCTCTACTGAAGTCCCCAGTTTTATGACATTATGATAGTGAAGTGATGATGTGGTTAAATAACAAACTGTCTTACCCCTACCAAAGGGCGTTGTATCCTGTTTTAGGACTTTTTTTGAGAAAGCAGCTCTTAGCTTTGTCAGCTGGTCTATCCTGCAGACTTCAGTCGTAAAACCTATGGCTGCCTGAGTGTTTCCAAAACACGTACCTTATCTGCAGAGATACTTTACCTATCTTTGCTAATGCTGTGGCAACACTGACAGGCACCCTCCTTTGGAGTAGGGCAGAGACTATATAATTACCATATAATTTATAAATTACATATCAGTAAATATGCAGGGACTCTTTTTGAGCCTGTTCCTCACCCTGTACTGTGTGAGAAATGAAATGTAATATTGAGATGACTCTTGACATGTTTCCCAAAAATACAACAAAAGTAATTGTTGAATTGGCTCAAAAATAATACAATTTTATTTTCAAGCTATCAAATAATATTCAGATTCTTTGGATTTGTTCTCAGGTTTTGGAACCTACATGATACACTTCTTTCCAATCTTTTCTTCCTCTTACGATGAACTTTGTTATTCTTTTAAACTGGGTTCCTTCTGTAATTGTGTCTCTCCATGAGCCTGCTGCTGAAGTGAAACGAGAAATATCTTAGAGCTTGCAGTAATACACTTAGAACTGACAGTATTTAGAGGTGGAACTGGATTTGTAATCTGCTTTAGAAAGCAAGCACACTGTGTGATGCTCAACAAGAATTAACTAGGAGAGTTAGCTAGGATTTGAAGCTGCCATAACATTTACATAGTAGAAAAGAAAAAATGTGACAGTGGATGCCTGCACAAGTATTTTATTAGAAGTATTTTATATGAAGTAAACTACCGTACTTGTGTGTGAAATGCAATTTTTGGTGGGGTGATTTTAAAAAAATTTCGAGTGATTTGCTGTAGACTTGTAATAAAAGTGTATTGAACGTGTTGAATGGGTCAAGAAATAACGTGTTGTCCTGTGTAATGCTCAATATACATCAAGTTCTTTAGCAATGCAGGAAAACTCTACTACCTACAAAAATACGTAAGGCAACACTTGAAATTGTAGATGAAGGACATGATTGTATTCTGTAGGCTTATAAATGCTGTGAAAGGGCATAATGGAAAAAATATGCAACTATTTTGTTTCTGTTTAATACAGGAGGAGACAAGACTTGGGGAGTAAGAGTTGGGAAAGGGAGAAGCTTTTGGGAGAAAGACTTCCTTGGTGCAGCAGCCTGTCTTTGCTGAGAGGAGGAGGAGCAGCCCCCAGGGACAGGAACATGTGTGGATCTCGGAGCTTTGGCGTTTGTGTAAAACCTGCTGCTGACATGTCACTTACTTTATGTATGCTTTATCTGAGAATGTTTTGAAGTGTTTGGTGAGGCCAGACCTGCTGTGTAGCGATAGTTTTGAAGTGGTGGGGATAACCAGGCCTCTCCTTGAACACAAATGATATGACTAGCTTCAGTGGAAGCAGAAAAACCTATTTTTACAACAAAAGATTAATAACATGCACTTTGCTGATGTACAGGCTACATTGCCAAGGAGAAGGCAACTGTCCTAAAAAAGATGTCTCTTAAGATAACTAATAATTGGGGTTTTTTAAATCAGTTTATCAGCTTGGTGCCCAAACATCCTACATTCAATATAGTTTCCTATTGGTACTTGATAGCAGGATTTACCAGGTTCTGAGCTCAATATGGTTTTGTATACCATTAACCTTGGCTGGCTTAGGGATGTTGATATTGATAGAGAAAAAAAAAGAAAATCTACTTGGGCACTTCTGTGGACAATTTTGAAAGGACCTCCTTATTAGCTACTTCTGAGAAGATTTTGTCAGCTTAATGCCCTTTGTGTTTGGTTGCTGTGTTTTCAGTAAGTATTTGCCATTGTAACAAAACAGCAAGTGCGTTAAGTATTAGGTTAACTCCTGTTGTGTCATCTGTGCTCTTGTCATGCCACCTGGCCACAGCGCCTTACCCTCCATTTGTTCCTGACCTGTGTGTTGATGCAAAAGTGTCACTCTTAGGCAGACTAAGGAGCACTGCAGCCAGTGCCCTCTTTCCAGGAGACCAGGAACTCAGTCTGGGAACATCTCTCTCCTGCTTTTGGGTATACTGGAGAGTACTGATTGACAAGCAGGGGAAGCACCATAAGCGCCATGCATCTTCCTTTGAATCAAGTGGCAGAGGTAGTTACGAGATACTGACTTGCCAACTCTAAAAATCCCTTGTGTGTTTTGGGAAAAGCAGGTGACAAGTTAGCATGAATTGTATTTTTTTCCTTTCTTTTTTCTTAACAAATTTGTTTTTTTCTCAGGGCTCCTGGGAGGGCTTGTATTGATCTCTGCCCTTGATCCCCTCCCCAGCCAAGTACCGAGTGCCCTTGTTGCAGTAAATGGCTGTAGGGCAGAGGGTGGGATTGCCTGCTTGCCTTCATCTGATTGCAGAGCCGCTGATCCTCCCCTGTGCTCTGGCCCACCTTTAAGCCCGGCTGAGGCAGCGCAGACTTCTCTGCTCCGTAGCCCTGTAACATTGTCCGTGAATTCCAAGTGCAAAGGCTTTAATAGCTTTGCAGTAATGTGAGGTGCAAATGCAGTGTCTGTTGCATTGCAGAATCCCTGACAGCAATACCCGGACTGGGAATTGTAATTGAGGTCCTGTAGTGGTAGCAAGTTTCTGGATCATGTCATGCAGGGGTAATAGACTGAGTCTGTAGCCCAAAGGGAGCGAACTCTGGAGGAAGGGGTTCCAGATGGCTGAACATGGTTCATTTGGCTCAGTTTGTTGGAATTGCAGTGAGCAAATGACTGAACTCTAATAAAGCTTTGTGGATACCAGAACAAAGGAGTTGAGGAGAGTATAAGGTGTGACAAGACAATTGAGCCAGTCTACTTAGCTGCTTATAGCCCCCAGGAATAATTGCTTATTTTGCTGTGTCTGAAGGTATATCCCTTACACATTTATCAGATGCTTATGCTTCAAATAAGGAAATCAGATAGAAGGTTCAAATATATTCATAGGTTCAAATACATTCTTTTGCTGGTGGGAAGTTATTTTAAAATATGCAGTTGCATTAATCTCTATATATGTATTCAGATTACAAGTAATTATTCTATCCCTCAGGTTGTGTGACTGATCTTCATTTTCTGTTTGAAAATGGAAATCAACTAAGCAATTTAAAATGTGTTGCTTTCTTGCAGGTCCTGATTCTGAAGTCCTTACATGGAACAGTATTTACCTGGATGAATAGTACCATTGTACTTAGTTGCAGGAATAATTGCTCTTTAGTAAGGGTGGCAAAGTTGAGCTTTAATTTGCAACAGCTAGGACATATGCTAGTGATTTTCTCTTTGCTGCATATAAACAAAGAGTCAGCACAGAAGTATATGGATATTTTATGATTTTTCTGTGTTGGTATCTTCTGTTTGATTCTGTTATTAAAAGAAAATGTTCTTAAAACAACATTTCCATAGTATGAGAAAGTTTGTCTAGTCTTATTAAAATGGGATATATTTCTCTCTCTCTTCTCCTTTAAAGAAGCAAACATCAACATCTGAGAAGTTTCTGACTATTGAAATTGCTTCTCATCTTAGGAAAAAGAGAAACAGGAAGAAGCAAGTACAGATTTAAAAGAAAAAATGTTCAGAAATGGTTAGAATGAAGTAGCTACTTTTGAAGAAATAGTGAAGTCAAATGAACATTCTTGAGCATACATGTTGTGATGTAGTCCTACTCCTTTATCACACCTCTCAGCTCTATCTGTTCAGTTTATTCAGGTCACTGGATAGGCTCTTTCCAGTCACTCCATCCTCTCCAACTTTCTTGAAAATACCAGGTAATAGTGTACCAAAAAAAAAAAGGCAGTCCTGTTCAATATAATATACTGTGATTGCTTGCTGAAGCCACTCAAAAGAGATCATAGATAAAACTTTTGTAGAGAAGGCAAATCACTATGCAGCCCTGTTTGTGGTGGAGAATGGTAGGCAGTTAGTTATCTGCCACAGCTTTAATAAGTTGTTTTAGTTCTACGTATAATTACTGCAGCCTGTCATGTGCTATTTGCTAATTGTTATAAAGCAAATGAATGCTATTGAAAAACATATTGAAATATTCAGATTGTTACATAAAAAAACCCCTCAGAGCTGAATGGTGAACATCAAAAAACATTCACTCTTTCACAACACAGTTTTGGTTTCCTTAGGCAGTTTATGCAATTTTTTTTTTTCCATTGCCTCTAAGAAGAAACTTCTGCCCCTGAAGAAGTCATGAGATAGGAGAATTCAGGGACTTACTCACTTTGGGTAAAAAGAGTGAGTTAAAGAAACAGGATCACTAAGGCTGCAAGAATTCCTATTAACATTTGAATAAATGACAAAGAAAACAGTCAAGCCTTTTGCTCTCCTGATGAGGAATGGGGGCTTTTCTTTTTAATCGATCAGAAATACTTACTCTCAACTCCTAGTTTTGTATTTTTGTTTGTGGGGTTAATGAGAGAATGACAAGTGGAACTTCAGAGTTCTTGCTGTTGGGTGCTCAGGACACAGGCACCAAATGAAAAATGTTGAGTTCTTCTATTAAAAAAACCACACTTTTTTGAGAGAGGGTAATTTCTGTCATTTTTCTTTAAGTGAAGCAGTTCTGAGCAACAGTGGTCTCCATTTTGACAGCATGCTCCCATTCTAGTCTGGCTCACCAAAAGCCATCCATGAAAGAAAGGACCCTACATTTGAAAGTCTTGTGCTGTCACAGTAAAAAGGACCTTGTTTCCCTCTCACACTGTCTACCTTTAAGTTTTTCTTGAGGAGACGTGTAAAATAGTGCTCCAGCCAGGTAAGTGGAGGTCTGTTGCTGAAAAAATACTGAATTTGACATTATGCTTGATATATCAGCTGCCCTTAAACACCGAGTTTGCTCCAGTTACTTCATGTAACTTTAGCAAGCTGGACAAGAACCTCTTTTGTTTAGTATTTATTTAATTTGATTTAACATTTAATGTTTAATTTTTTGATAATATCCTTCTAAGTACTGGAGCATTTGGAGAGACTGGGATACAGTGCCATATGCATGACATCACAGTAAACTGTCATCTGGTCACCTATTTAAAAATGCTGTGTTCTTGAGAGATGTTAGACCCCCCCGAGACCACAGCAGTTTAGTTGCTGGTGATGTGCTGTGTAGCAATAGCAGCTCTAGTTACCCTGTGTGTCTTGCTCTTCAAATATGGACAAATGTAATGTTCACATTGAACCTGCATCCCCACCTGTAGCAGGCTTGAGGTCACCTGTTGTTATTTTTATGGAAAAAGGTGCCATTTAGCTCCAGGGGTTGAGTGGCTGCTTGTGCTTCGTGTTCCTCAAGAACTGCTCTTTCTTCCTGGACCCTCTTGGGACCTCCCCTGAAGGAATAAGCATGGAGGAGCTTCAGCATTCAAAATACTGTGCTGAGAACCAATTGGGCTCCTTGCTTGCTTGGGAGGAGGAACCTTCTAGAACCCTGCCTGAAGGCACCAGGGAATTTTAGCTGTTTTCCAGTCATCCCAACCACATCCTCTGAAAATCTGTTAATTAGGCATGCATATGCAATGCTGTGGGGAATGAATGCATCTTGAAACTTAGACTGGAGTGAGTGTTCACTTGGGTTGTCTTTTGAAATTGCAGAGGAAACATGCTTTTAATTCTTAGTTCAGTCAAGTTAATATTATACCGCCTTTAAACAGAACTCTTTAAGAAGCATCTTTAAAGCTTTATTGTCTTACTTTGCTTTCATAGGCAAGGAACTTTAGCAACAGTGTGTCACATCAGTGTGTCATGTAATTTCACATTCAGATTGTCTCTTAAGAGACTTTCAATTCTACTACACTGACTTGGTTGTGGGCAGACAAAAGGGTAAGCAAAACCTGTGTGAATCCAGGAAAGATATATGGAGAATACTGAGGGGTGGTGAACATGAAGGCTTCAAAAAAAAGAAGCACAGTCTTCTAGCTATTAAAGTATTAGATAAATCTCTGTGGCATTTTTAGTAAGTAGACTTCCTTGTGCATTAAAATGGTTTGTAGGAAAACTGGTACGTTTTCTTGTCCGTGTTTGTGCCCTTCCGTCTGCTGAGACAGTGGTGTACCTGTTATGATGGGAACATTTATTCAGCTGGACTGAAACCATCAATTCATTTTTGCAGAGGTCACCAGAAATCCATCAGGTGGTAATGACACTTAGTCACTACTGATGTGGGCTGGATGTGAGCCAGTGATCTAGAGGAGAAAGGCAGTCTAACCCATTACCAATCCCCTGGAGCCATTGAGTCCCCCACTTTTTGCTCATCTTTCTGCTTCTACAGCTCTCATACGCTAATTTTTCTTCTTCTATGTCTAATGTGATAATCTTTCTTGTCTTACATATCTGCTTTTGACTTTCGTGACAGTATGGCTGACAAACATCCTCAGCATTTTTCCTTCTGATGCAGAAGATATTAGTCAGTAGTGCAATGGTCAGTAGGTGTTATTTAAAAAAAAAAAAAAAAAAAGAGAAAAAGCGAGAGAGGAGGAAGAAACCTACTAGACAAAATGAACTCTGTTTTAGACATTTGCACTAGAGAATAACTCCATATTTTCAAAATTGTGTTTTTTAACAAGAATATGGATATGAAAGCCTGCTGCCTATATAACCGTGCCTGTGGTACAGTGTCCTGTAGTTCAAGGGAATAGGGAAGCAAAAATACCTCAGCTACTAGAGATGAGCACCTTGGCAATTTGTGCTTCTCAGACTCTAGTGTTCCTGGCAGTGATGTGGAAATGTCCCGAGTCATCTGAGTGCTGAGAATAGTCCCACTGTAGTAAACAGCAGCACTCTTTCAGCACCTCAGCCCTGCTGGTAGTTAGGTTGTGTTAACTCAGGCGCAGCATTGTGCTTGGGTGCCTACGCTGCTTCTGGTGTTTATATTGGACTGTGCTTTAACAGATGTCTGATAATCTGTGTGTCTGTGGGCCAGGAGATAAGAATTCAGACTTGGGTTCAAAACTGGATACTGGTGAAGATTTGACTAGGCTATGTTCATTCTGAGAGTGTAAAACCTGAGTGTTCTTCCTGATTTTTTAAAATTTTAATTGTTTCTCCTTACTGCTATACTGTGTAACTACATCCGAAAAAGTATCTCTAAGAAAAGCTGCAAAAGGGTCTGAAAACTATTGAGTCACATAAGTACGTATTCATTCTGAAACAGGGCTTACAGCCATCCTGAGAATACTGCTGGAATGTGCCTACTTAGGGAGAGAAAATAGCCCGTGACAAATTAATAACTTGCAGGAGTTGTAGGAATACTTTGAGAAGAATATGTGTGCTGTGATGCTTTTCCCTAACAAATCAAAAGCTTTCTTTTTATGCTTTGTCAACATAAAAAAAACTTCATTACTTGAATTACATCTTTGTGCATCACCTAGAATTAAAATGGGTCCTTTGCCCTTTGTTGTGCACTATTCTGATGAACAGAGAGTTATAACAGGAACATCTCCCCTTGTATCCTGTGCTGCTATAACCCCTTTCCTCCCCTTCCAAATTAAAGAAACCAGAGCCTCCTGTTTCTATTTAACAGAAATTGTTTTAAATTAGCCCAGAGGTGTGGTTACTCCTGTAATCCAGAGCTTGTAAACATATGATCCTGCCAATAGAACAGCGTAGGGTATTTTAAGCTGATACAAAGTGGAGCAATGCCAAGAATCTTTTTGTAGGAATAATTAAGTCAATTTTTCAATGT
Organism: Merops nubicus; assembly: GCF_000691845.1. NCBI lineage: Eukaryota > Metazoa > Chordata > Aves > Coraciiformes > Meropidae > Merops > Merops nubicus. The sequence continues at coordinate 12,371 of NW_008624912.1, read as the reverse complement.
CATGCTTTGCTCTATGCAGCCTCAGTTTAAAAAAGTCCTGAAAATGATCTTGAACCTTCTGTGAGGAAGTAAGTTGGAAGTACTGAAAATTATACTACAGCAAATACAGCAAGCCTTCGTTCACTTTGCAAGCAGCCTGTTATGGGAAATCTCCTTCAATTTACATATATGAAATCTGTAATTACTGTAAATGAATTGGTGCAAAGCTAATATTGTCACCGCTTCCCTTTTGCATTTTATTACATCTTGTATCTTTTCAGGAATAGTTTGCACTTACCTTTGGAGCTTTAAATACAGCCCGAGCGAATAAACATTACAGTAATTTCAGATTTCGGTAAACAATCCCCAGAAATAGATTTTTACCGCAAGTGGTTTGTTTTTAATAACACATGCTGCCTCTTGGAGTTAAAGTCCTAAAGGAACCGTAAAATGAATTTCTATCGCAGCATCTGACTTCCCTTCTTTGTCAACCTTTTAACAGATGTGTTGGGTTCTCTGTAGTTACAGGTCAGCTTCTGTTTATTCAAAACAAACCAAAAGAAAAAAAAAAACCACAACAATGGAGGGGCAGGAGGGGGAAAGGAGTGTACATATACTGAGATATGTATTCACATTCTAAACTAAAAAAGTTGGGGGCCAAAGCAGCTTGTTTTTTTGTTTTTTTTTTGTTTTTTTGTTTTTTTGTTTTTTTTGTAAAAAATGCTGGCTTCTAAGACACTAATTTAGAACTGAGTTTGGTGCGAAGGTTGGCATTAGGAAGTCAGCATTACGATCTTCGTGGTGCTTTTTAGTCAAAGAGGAGTTTTCACTGCCATCTTCAGGTTGCCAGTGCTTTTCAAGAACGAACCCCATTTCTGACAGAGAAGCTGATTTTATGGTATTCACTTTTCGTACATTTGATGTTTCACACCTCTTTTAGTGGTGGGCTGTGGACATGTATAGTATGAGCTAGCTGTTGTGGTGATTTGTGTCGGGTGTGGAGGTGCTGACCCAGGAGTTATATGGTGCAGATGGGTAGGAGTGTGCAGGAGCCAGCTGAGTTTGAGCAGGATGAAGTGCTACCACTAGGTATGTCTGAGACACACTGGAGGAGTGTGAGGCCCTAGAACCAAAGTCCTTTCTAGGTATCCTCTCAGTTCAATGGACTTCGTCTCATGCTGTAGGGTTTGAGCCACATGAAGGCTGTGCAGAAGCTAAGGTCTTCCTAGCAAATTTGGAACTCTGTGAAGTTATCTGTCTGAGACTTGAGCCTGGAGCTTGGAACAGTGACCTTTCTTACCACAACTGCATTGTTGGTATGCAGGTAATTTTGCACCCAAATCAGGTGATGTGTTTAATCTGTGTAATTTAGATTTTACATTTTCTGCGAGCTGATCATGTTAGACTCATGATCATAAATTTATATATATATAAAATCCCTTTTTTCCCAGCTTTTCTTTTTTTTCCAGAAATAGATTGTGATTCAATGATACATTGCAGTGATATGTGGTGAGCAACTGGGAGTTGCAATTGTTTGTATTTGGGAATCTGAGGACATGAAGAGAGTATCTGGATTGGGCTAAATGAGCTGCAAGGTTATATCAGTATAGTTAAGAGCAGAACTTGACCCATTAGTATTTTACATTTTGCCCCTTCCTTCTTTTTTTTGTATCTTTGGTAGTGTATTGTATGTAATGTTCACTGCACATTTATAATGGATGATATTCAGATCTCCTTTAAAGTAGTGTAAAACAAACCAGTTTGCCTGGAAGAGGCAACCAGCTATTCAAACAGGGTTCTACAGCAGAAAGTTCTTCTACAACATGTGCTTTTATTACGTATTTTTGGAAAACACCTAGGCCTCTCATTAGTTTTTTTTTCAAAAGTTTGAGCAAGCGGTGAGATTTTTGTGAACGAAAGAAAAAAATCAATTGTCTGTGGATTCATACTGCTTGTATATGAGGATTAGGGTAATGCAGATTCACAGGCAAAAATCAATATAGATTTCAGAAATCCCTTCTGCTAACGATGGAACTGATCATGCAGTTCACAGCCTTAATTATATATCTTCTTTATAAGACAATAGTACTATCTTCACACAGACGTACGAGTTCAATTTAGCCTTCACTGTATACTAAATTTTTATCTTTCTGGGAAAACATAAGTAAAGTACTAAATACTATTTGCTTGGTCAAGGAGTAATAAAAACAATAGGCCATCGTATAAGTTGTTCAAAATAATCATACTGTAAGGTATAGATTAACTTCTCCCATTTCCTGTTCTCCAAAATAACAAATCTAAAGAGGATTTCCAAAGTAGCATTGTCTACAGAACTTGCAGCATTAGACAGAGGTCTGCAATGATTAGAATAGTTATCACTCAGATTTTATGCTTTTATGGAGTAATATCACATAGGCCTTGTAGTCTGAGAGTAATAAACATTTCTCAAGAGGAATGAAGGACCCATTTCTTTTCAAGGGCTATAAGTTTCACCTGGAATCACCTACCTTATTCTGAGAGTTACTGAAAGGCAGTGAAACCACTAGTGGGTTTTTGTGCCTACAGAGTGCAGAAAAGTTCTCCAGAATGGAGTTGTCTGAAGGCATATAGGATGCAGAGGTGATGCACACCCCAATAAAATTTACGTTCATTGTTGGCACGCTGGTGGTTGTAACAGATGTGGCAGCCTGCGTGAGCTCTTGCACTGTCATGCTTTATTTTGAGACATCCCAGCCCTGTTAGGGTTCAGTAGATTTCTTTCCCCAGAAAGGGTTTTCCTTCCTTCTTCCAGTTTCTGAGTTAAACTATCCTGAGTTCTGCTGCATATTCTGTTGAATATCAAATATTAAGTCAAATTTCTACCTTCCCACCTCTTCCATCTCTTTTTTTGTCTCTCATCCGCACACCAAGGTAATAATTACTTCATCTGCTTCTGCAGTGGTATGTGGTTCTGCATAAAGGTGAAACTCTTCCTATGGTCTTGAACAAGGAGGATGTATTTGAAATCAGTGTCTCTTGCAGTGCTCACAGAATAGGATGAGAGTTTTTGTTAGCAGCTTCTCTGCTTTGATGCCCCTGGAAAGGATAGAAATAGCTGTATTTGGTATTCTCCAAGGGACAAGTAAGGTTCCCAGTAAGTATCCATCAAAGAAAGTTTTGCCACCTATTGATGACATTTTTTGTTTGTGTATTTTTTTAAATGAAAAATGTATGTGGAAAGAAACACTTGGGTTAATTTGAATTGTTGCTGAGCTGGAAATGCATCCATTCTTTGTTGGTTTCAGGATAATGCAGCATATGGTGGTTATTGCTGGATTAAAGGAAAAGGCCCAATTTTAATTTTTCCAGCAGTGATCATGTGATTTTTTTGGTTTTTTTTGTGACTTGCAAAGGCTGATGGGGACTGGATTTAGAATATGAGATTAATTTTATGACCTTGATATTCTCTTGAAAGGAAGCTTTAAATTGTCAGGTCTTTATAGACTGTGTGAATGTGCTGAAGCTGTGCTGTTAATGGCAGCTGGGGACAGCTGGTGTTGGTTAGGATCATCTTCTTGAGGACACTCCATCACGTGACTGCAGAACAGAAATAAAATTCATTAAGTGTTTGGAGTAGTTGAAATTTAACAAATTAGGCCTGAGATTTTCCTTGTGAGATGTAATGTGTTTATAACGTAGAATTTGCCAAAGACGTTTTAGCTCATGATTAAGAACTAAAATGAGGAGGGAAACCCTAGAGATGATGATAATTACGCTCAGATGGAAGCAAACTGTCTAGATGGAAGAAATTTAGGACTCTACAGCGTTTTCAAAATTGTAGTTCCAGTTTGCCTTGTATCCTGCCATGGAGTGGCTGAAGTGTTCAGAGGGAGATTTTGCTGTTTTGGGGAATTTTGTTCTTTCCAGTGTTATGCTGGAATAATATAGGAGGGTGCTTATAAGGAGAATAAAGTTCATGGATGGGAACTTCCATGCACTTTCAAGTATACTTGGCATTGTCCAAAGAAATAAATAAAATCTCTTGACCTCATGAATGCTTCCAGATACTTTTCCCATTTCCTTCCTACACTTTTCAAACATAAACATAGCACTTCTGTACTTGATTTTGCTTCTTTTCTTGCTAATTTTTGCATGGTGAATAACCGTATTCCTTTTGTCTTCACCACAATCAGGTTTTCCTTGAATAAGGTCAGTAACAGATTCTTCAAGGCAAAATCTGCCTGGTCTGTCGCCTTTTTTTTCTACATGCAGTATTTTCCCTTTTTTGAAACTTTCATTCTTGGGCATCCAGACTTCAGTCAATGTTCTTCTGTTGTTCTTTGCACATTTTCCTTCATGTTCACTGTTACTGGTTCCTGTTCAGTCTTCTTTATAATAATTCTTCCAAATTCTCAGCCCTTCTGTTTATATTTTCTCTGTGAGTGGCTTCTGCATTTAAACTTTAACTCTGTTTTCATGTTGGTGACATTCAAATTCCCTCTGAAATCTTCTCACATCTCTCTGGCTTTTTCATTCCTTGTTCTAGTTACCTCCAGTTCAGTCCCAATCACTAGCTATTAACGTCATGGTTCTCAATACTGATTGCTGAAGTATTGATCTCGACTCTTGAGCCTTTCCTCCTTTATCTTGGTAGACAAGGCTTGTTGGTTCTTCCTGTGTGTACTGCTTGTTTAAATCCCTGCAATAAGATGCCTGGTTTTGCTTTAGTAACTAGTTTTCTTAAGTAATACCATTTCTTCCAGTTTGGCCCTCCTTCTTGTCTCTGCAGTCCCACTCAAGCCTGTGAAAAATCTTGCTTTCTTATTCTGTACCTCAATATACACCAAAGTGTGTCTGATTCATTGAGTACTTTCGTTCCAGCTTCCTTATCAATGACATGACTCTTGTCCTTTGGCTAGTATGCTGCTGTTCCAAAGCCCCCTGTTTTTTCTTTTTCTTCCTGCTGTGGTTGTTTCCTTGTTGTTTTATTTCCTGTCCTCCTGGGGGCATCTTCTGCTGTTGCATGCCTGAGGGAGGTTAGATCAAAAAGTCTATGTGGTATTTAAAGAAAATAAAGATTTTATTAGTTAAAAAGAGGAGAATATGGTTTATTGCTCTAGTAGTGGGTCATCTGTGCAATTCAGGAACTTGAACATGAAATTTTCCACCTTTATAATTTGTTATAGGAAAGTGCTGAGGTGACACTGAAAGGTTCTTATGAATAATAATTCAAATTTAGGAATAATATAAATGCCAACTTTTTTTTTTTTAAATATTATTCTGAATTGATATTAAAGAATCAATTAATAGAACAGAGAATGTTTAATAAGCTTACTGGAGCTCTGCAGTGCTGGGACCTCTTACCAGTGATTTAAAATGCACTTCCTGTTGATTTTTCAAGGTTTAGGGTGATTTTGTGCATGAAAATAAGAGCCTTTTCAATGTTTATTCCTCATACTTGGTGTATACTTACTGCTGTTATAATGCCATCTATTTGGACTGAATACAAATGAAAACTAAAACCAAAACCAAAGCAAACCTCATAGTTTGCTTCTAAATGCCTCAGTGGTATTCTAGCAGGATGTGCTTGCTTGTTTAGAATTTGTAGTAGGATAGGTTTTGTGGTTGGTATTTATGCTAGAACATTTTCCACTCCAATAGTTGTTAGTGTCATGGAGTTCTTGCTATGGCTTATGTTGACTGCGAAAGGATCTGAAAATTATGTGGACTCTTGTTCACGGGAGAGTTTTGCCAGGTGTTAATTATTTTTGAATCATGGTTAAGTTAGACACCCTCCACCCCCCTTTTTCCAGTGTGGGTGCACTGTTGTGGAGGGTAGAAATGTCAGGTCAAAAACCAAATTAAATGGTCAGAAACCAAAGAAATGACAAAACACTTCTTAGAATTGTTTCATTTGACAAGCTGGCACTTTAGGGAGAAATAGAAAGCTATTATGAGTTGAAAGTGAAATTACTGAGTGGGGCAACATGTGGTAGCTTCCATCTCAGACCATATACATTTTTATACATTCAAGAAGTAACAAATATAATAAATAATATAAATGTATACTAGTGCAAATGCGGAAACACTGTGTTGCCTTCTAGCAGCTGGCTACCCTGCGCTTGATTTAGTTTTTAAATCTACCATTTTATTTTGCATTTATCTTAAATTTTATGGTCTTGTGAAGATCTGAACACTAGAATATGATATATTAAAAGTAACACTGGCCAAAAAAGCTGTCTCGAGATGCTTGTGGGTAATTAAGCTGGTTAGTTTCACTTTTGTATACTACATTTTTCATGTTTTCATATCATACAGTTTTCTCTACAGAATGTTTTCCAGATAAGGAGTATAAAAACCTGCCAAATATACATTTGCATGTGCAAACATACATGTGTAGTCATAACTGTCTAGATAATCCCTGTGTTAGATGTCTTCTCATCATAACATTTGAGGCAGGCATTTAATGATAATCTTTTACAGTTATAATCTTTTACAATGAGAAAAAAGTTATTCACTTTGAGGAGGATGAAATGCATGAATTTGAGTGGCTAGGCCATGAGAATGCAGTCTGTGTCCCTTCTGATGGACCTCAGTGCCTCTAAGAAAAAAGAGGCAGCTTTTAAGAGCAGCTACCATTGTGCCTTAGCAGAGTACTTTGCTTTTTTCTCCTCCATAATTTCTAATTTATATTAGGTTCCTGTTTAAATGCAGTAAATAATTTCTCCTCATGCTAAGAAAGAAAACATAGTATATGCTTGTATGGAATAACTTAAGTAATGCTGTTGTTGGCCACCCTCCTTTCCTTCTTGCTAAGATCCCATGTGCTTGTGCTTTAAAACTTCTGTTGTGCCTATTTAAATAATTTTAAGTGGTGTTTGCTGGCTTTGGCAGATAAAATGGCTATAGCTCGTACCTCACAAAGTGAAAGACATGCACATGTTTGTATAAAAATGCCCCAAGCACTGATTATCTGGAGAACTTTACCAGTCTGTCATGTGAGAGTTCAGGCTGTTCTCTCTGCTCATCAGTGGGGAAATACGTCCTGTGCAGCTGTAGGCACTCCTGTTTCTGCTGGAGAACTGAGACCGGAGTGAGCGTGGGAGCCTTTAAAGAACAGGCAAGAGCCAATCCAGCAGGATTAAGAGCTGATTTCTTAATATTAAAATGAGAATTTGTAGGCAGCTTGTCTTTGGGTTTTGACTGACACCAGCAGTGAAAACTTTATATTATTTATATTCCAACAGAATCTCGCTCAAGATCAAAATCCTATTCTGCTACCTACTGTTCTCTGTGAGGACACTCCCTTGCCTACCATGAATCTTGAAGTCTTTCTATGTTCTGGCTGTTTCCTGTAAATTTAAAGAATATTTGCTGAACTTCCTGATTTCCTAAGGGATAATGTGATGATTTCTCTTATCAAAAATGATTCTGACCTGGAAAAGTAAATCATAGAGTCATTTAGGTTGGAAAAGACCTCTAAGATCAACAAGTCAAACTTAAACCTAATGCTGCCAAACCCACCGCTAAACTAAGAGATATCTCTAAGCGCCACATCTGTGTGTCTTTTAAGTACCTTTAGTGATGTTGACTCAGCCTCTTCTCTGGACAGCCTGTTCTGGGGCTCAACAACCCTTTCTATGGAGGTGTTTTTGCAAATGTCTGACTGAAACCTTTCCTGCCCTGGCGCAACTTGAAGCCATTTTATCTTGTCCTACAACCTATCACTTGAGAAAAAAGACAAACACCCACCTCACTATAACCTCCTTTCAGGGAGATGTAGAGAGCAATGAGGTCTCCCCTTGAGCCTCCTTTTCTCCAGGCTAAACAACCCCAGTTCCCTCAGTTGTTCCTCGTAAGGTTCACTAGACCCTTCGCCAGCTTCATTGTGCTTCTTTGGGCACGCTTCAGCACCTCGATGTCTTTCTTCTAGTGAGGGTGCCAAAACTGAACCCAGTATTCATAGTGCAGCCTCACCGGTGCTGAGTACAGGAGTGTCACTTCCATAATCCTGCTGGCCACACTGTTTCTGATACAAGCCACGATGCTCTTGGCCTTCTTTACTACCAGAGCAATGCCCAGTAGCTCTTATACTACATGTTCTACAGTTGACTTTGACTCTGATCCATTATCTCCTCTAGTAATACCTCAGTTACTCCTACTTCTCATTGAATATATATAGAGAAAGGAATTGGAAAGAGCAGCTCCTTCTCCCTTCAACCTCCTTGCTTGTGATGAAATATAGAAAGGGGGACCTTGCTCTCTAAAAATCATAAAGGGGAAGCAAGTCTGCTCTTCCCACAGCCTTGTTGAAAGAAAGAAAAAAAGGAGAGGAGGGGGGAAAAAGGGAAGGAGGATGCAAATGGGTAAATGGGAAGCTCTGCTGACAGGAGCTTGGTGAGGAGAGGGGCATGATGGCACTTATCTGCTCAGAGGGGTTGAGTGCTGCTGTAGCAGGACTTCCACTTCTTTCCAGCTTTGCCTGTATTGCAAATACAGAGGGTGTGATCAAAAGCTGTGTATATTGAGATGAAGCATCAACCCTTGCTTGACAGTCATACCAAATGGAATGTTTTTGTCTCTAGCCTCATGAGAATAGTATCTGACCAGAGGAGACAGCAGAGATCAGAGCCAAGCCCTATGCTCTTTGGTTAGCGTGTGTGAGGTGGGGACATCGGTTCATTTTGCTGAGCATACAGAGTATAAGATGAACTAACCCAGCCACCTACACAGTTGCTTTATTGATACTTTACAATTAAAGGTTAATTTACTGCTGAAGTCCTGTAAAATAATATGTGCAAAACGCTGATGGATAGAATTGTGTTGTGGGATGACAGGCAGCGTATGAGTAAAGTGAGATGTAAACATCTCGTGCTGCCTCCCCCCTGCCACTGAAGGTGCCTGTTTCCCGTAGCAGCCATGTGAATGTTGATTAAAAGGAAGCATTAAAAAATCAAACAGTAGTTTGTTAAAGCAGTATTGGAGGAATTGTTAAATTTCCTTTAGCCCATTTTGTTAACTGTTCTGTAACCTTCGGATTTACCTGATGCTACCTGGTTTATGCAGCATTTCTGTTCTAAACATGAATCCTTTTGGATACTTCTTTAGCTCTTTCTAAGCTCAGATTCGAAGTGTACGTGTCACATCGTGCCTCCTGAAAACCTGCATGCTCTGTAGTAGACATTCCTCTCTTACACTTACTCAAATACCAGCGGATATCATGTTTTCTTCTCAAATTTTTGGTTTGACTCCTGTGACTCTGACTCCAGTAAGTAATGCCAGCAGCACGAGTAGATGGATCTGACAGGGTTGAGAACTAACAGCGTGTCAGACGCTTTTCTCCAATGAAGGCTATAGATCAGAGCTAGGAATCTGCTGGAGCTGGAGAGGGTGACAGGGGAATAACATCCCTTTCTCTTCCATCGACAGGGGTAATAACTCCTAGCTCTCTAGGGACAGATTGTAAAAGCCAATAGCCAGAAGCTGTGAAGCAGGGAGGGTAGAAGAATTGAAAATTAAAGGAGTGAAAATTTTGTGTAAGGCTTTAGTGAGATGTTGGAATAAACTACCAAGTGTCATTCTTTTAACTGCTTTATTGTTGATAGAGTTCCTGCATATTAGTTTTTATGACTTTATAAAGTTAAGAAAAAGTAAAATACTAGTTAAAATTATTAAGATATACCATGCATGCTTTTATGTGTAGTTTGCTATCATATATTCTGTGATAACTATTGTCATTGAAACTGTGTGGAAAAAATGTTTTACAAGTATTGTGTTAAAATTAAAAATCTTTTAATAGTAAAAAAAAAATAATTGAATTACTGTATATAGACATTTTGAGCATGACGCTGCTACACATTGTATACAAATTAGATCATGAATTCAAATGGCTGTGTGATTTATAGTTGATATCTCTTCATACGTAAAATTTCACATTGTTGAATCATTCGTAGTTCGCAAACATTTAAATATTGGCTGCTTTTGTGTCCAGGAGGAGAGTTCCGGTACTACTAGATTTTGTGAACGTTATGATATCTGCATTATACTGAGAGTCTTTAATTTCTTTCATTCTTTCTTTGTGGAGCAATAGCTTTTAACAGTTTAATGACAAACACCTAAAGAACAAAACCCTAATAAAAAGGCATAGCTTCTGGACTTCTAAGAAACAGAAGTGCTTAAAAGTGGTATTTTTTTTATGAGTTGTTCTTTCTTAGTTTTTAAACTGTGACTGGTGTTTAGTTAAATCTTTTACAGACTCAGTTCACTGAAGGTGACAGAAGTACTCACTTGAGCTCAATGAAAAGTAGACATGACAGTAAATTTTTTAGTCAGAGACAGGAGATCTTGTTATAGGAGTCAGTATGGGGGTCAGGGCAGAGCCTGTTGATGATTGAGGAAAAGAGAAGTAAATTCATTCTGCTTCAGGCACTTTGTCAAGTGCCAGTAGCTTACCATTGAGAACTAGTCACCCGTTCTAGTCTTACGGCCCTAGAGGTCACTCATTTGATATAAATCATAGCACCGCATAGGCTCAGCAACCTATTGCCATTTGAGATGAAATAAAAAGAGAGGAATGCTTCATTCTGAATTGAAATGACTGTGAATATCCCACCACATGTTGCTGTTTAATGCAATATGTGGTTAGATATTGATCTCCAAAATCAAGTCATTAAAATGTGCGGTTTTTGTTTATTGGAATGAAGCAATTAAATGGTTCAGTTATGCCAGACCTTACCTTTTCTGATGAAAACTATTGATTTCTTGCCACAGCTTTATAAGCGACAATGTTTTTGATTCCTCTTGACAAACCTCCTTGGAGTGTTAATTAAAATTGTACCAGATGAGCAGGTGTGGGAGATCATTAGATTGCCCGGATCACACACTACACTTCATATTCTGCAGCCTTGCATAATGAATAGGGCACAAGAGGGGAAAAACAATATCTTCATCAGCAGAATTAGCATCTTCTCTCTCTTTTCTCTTTTAACTAGGTGACATGACATTTTATAGTACATCCATTTATCAGCTATTGAATAACTTCTACTACATCTATTTAAATTTGTTTTCTTTTGAAATATTATATTGGTACACAAATGCAAAAAATCAAATACTTGTCTGTTTTGTGAGTGCTCATAAACTCATGATACCCATTGCATTCTTTCAAAGACAAAGCAGAAACTTTGCACATTTTCCTAGAGAAGGCATTTTAATAATGTCTGCATTTTTTTTATCCTTACTTCCGCAATGGCATAAATCAGCATGAGAATAATTGATAATAGTGGTTTTGGAGGAGCAAATCATTTCATGATTTGTTAATTTACAGTAGATATCTTGTCTGATGCAATATTAATAAGTTGATAATTTTTTTAAATTAAGAAAAAAAGTATTGTGTTTGTTGTGTTGTGCAGTACAAGGCTGGAGTACAAATCCTGCTGTGATGGGCAGCTCTGTTGACTAAATTTAAGGGGGGAAAAAAAAGGGAGTTAAAACAACTAAGCAAATTAAAGATGTAATTAAGTGTGGGCTATGTGTTTGGAATAGTGGAGAGAAATGTGCAAAACATGTGATTGCAAACTATTTGGCCTGTAAATAAATAGCTTTAATTTCCATAAACATGACAGGTAAGTCTTAGTCATCAGCTAACAGAAAATCTTGTGTGGTGTGTTTGTAGCTCAGCCTGAAGTCTTACTGAACTGGAGAAAGGACCATTTTAAAAAATAAATACTTCAAGTAATAATTGAACAAAGATATTGCCTGAGCATCAGCAGCATATGGGATACTCATGCTCTTGAACAGAGCCATAGCTAGACATATGCCAGTTGACTAAGTTGCCTTTTATGTGCCTGTTTATTTTTCTGGAAATTAGATACAACTTACTGTGTACTACTTGCAGTTCTACGATATTGCATCATCTATTTAATAGTTATAAAATTATCTGAAATCCTAGCATAAATGTAATTTCAAATTGCCAGTCATTGTGATACGTTTCTTAATGCTTAATTGACTGTGCATTATGCTCTCCAAAAACTCTCCAAAATAGAAATAATTTTGGAAAGGTTATGTTAACAGAAGAGTTCGGATTGCAGAATTATAAAAGCTGATGCATTATAATGATGGAGAGAAGGTTTAGAAGTTGCCTGCACATTGGAAATGTACAGGTATTATGGTCTTCCAGCAGAAATCCAGCTGAGTAACTTGAGTTGTCCTGTTGGTTTAGGTGAGCAATATAAATGAGCTGGATATTGACTCCAGCTGGAGCAGTGACTCCTTTATAGTAGCATAGGCCTGTGTTTGAATGCTGTCATTTGATAATGTTTTTTGAGCTTGAACGTACAACGTGTTGATCAGAATGTCTAATTCTGTTGATCAGAATGTGGAGATCAGAATAATCCCTTCATAATCCAGGAAATAGT
>NW_008624911.1:36474-36729 GCF_000691845.1 Merops nubicus | reverse complement strand
TCCAGCCTTCATCCCAACATCTCCCTCCCCACTAGACCATAGCCTCAAGTTCTACATCTACTCATTTTTTGAACAGCTCCGGGATGTTGACTCCACCACTTCCCTGGGCAGCCTGTTCCAATGTCTGACCACTCTCTCAGTGAAGAAATTCTTCCTAATATCCAATCAAAATCTCCCCTAGCGCAACTTGAGAGCATTTTCTCTCATCCTATCATTAATAATTTGGGAGAAGAGACCAACACAAGTCTCGCTACA
>NW_008624911.1:0-36037 GCF_000691845.1 Merops nubicus | reverse complement strand
CAGCACTTGGCCTTGTTAAACCTCCTAACCTCCTCCAATTGACCTCAGTCCATTGCTCCAGCATGTCCAACATGATTGCCTTTTGAATGTTAGTAAATTAAAAGTTAAAAAATAAGAGAAGCTCCTGTGCTGCCTTAAGTCAAACTTTTAATATTTACATTTCCATACCATTTTCAGACCTTCTGCTCCATAATGATTTTTTTTCCCCCCCTGGACAATGCTTCATTCTGTGTCAGCTGCAAATTCTCTTTGAACTAGACCTGCAGCTGTGGACTTTATAAAATGTTTATTCACTAATGGAAAGGGAGAAGCCAGTATTAACAGAGTCCAATTGGTTAGGCAGCTTCTGTGTTCAAAATGGAACAAAAGGAGCTTGGACACAGTTGCACCAACATGTAAGCAAATGTCCTTTTACTAAGTGTCTTGAACAGCAGTGTGTCAGAGTATCAGTTGTCCTCTGCATGCACCAGTTCTTTTAGCTGACACACAATCTTGATATTACAGGTATTTGGGTAAAAGGCAAAATGGTTTTGGCTTTTTTTCTCTGCTCTGAAGTTGTTGGGATTTTTAATTAATAAACCCTGGATTCTTTGTGCACCTTAAGTTGTTGCTAATATCCCTGAGAATCTTCTCCAAGACTGGGCCCAGAGCCCAGCACTCATTGTGAAGAGCTGACTGACTTGTCGATGAAAGGAGAAGATATATTTAATTAAACCTTTTATTTTGATGGCATGACAGTAAAAGGCTTGCTCCTCCAGGTGGCTTCTGCACCTGTGTCCCACGTGTGTCTGGTATGTACAAATCAGCTGTACCATTATTGCTCATTCCACAGAAGTTATTTATTCAACCTAGCTGTTAATGACCAGGCTTGTGAGACATCTCCATCTAAACCAGTGGCATGTAGTCCATGAATAGAGAAAGGCTCTCTGAGGGTGTGATTCATCTGACCTACTTTGAGTGGCTGAGCAGATGACTCACAGCCCAGGAGATGCCTGCTCCTCTCCGTCGGGTGCAAAGCAAGCTGAGGATGACTGCCTGGCAGATAGATGTCTGCATTCCTTCCCAGCCACCTCACCCTTGTCTTTACTGGCTGATTTGATTATTGTGCCATTTAGGCAGTTTGCTAACAGCCCACCTACTGCTCTCATTTAACACTCATGTAAAAGAGATCTTTACTTCAAAGAGTAAAATTGAATCATCCATGTCCATAAGGGGTGTGTGCCTGAAGTACCTGCTGATTCTCAGTGACTGTGGATGTAGTGCTGTGAAATCTTTCAGAGGCTCTGATGAAAGCCAGTTTAACTCTGCTGCCGAATTACTGTAATCAAGATTCAGGACAGGTTTTGATTGGGAAATGTCATGGCAAATGTTACTGAGAGAGAGAGGGAAGGCATGCAGTGCAGCAGTGTACTTCTTAACAGACAAAGAGGTCTGAAAGCCATGTATTTATGCATGTCAGCTACTGACTGGTGTTGATGGAGTTGTGTATTAATTCAGCTTGTGAGATTTCAGGCTCTGTGGCTTTCCTGGGAAGGAAAGCTGCAGTTTTACCAATACACTGCTGTCTGCAAGTGTCTGTAGCTTTCAGTGCTGTGTGTACACTTCCCAGTGGTGCTTTCTGCACTGGCTGGATTTTTTCTGCTTTGTTCATAGGTTCTGAAGAACACTGCTGTCTGCAAGTGTCTGTAGCTGTCAGTGCTGTGTGTACTCTTCCCTGTGGTGCTTTCTGCACTGGCTGGATTGTTTCTGCTTTGTTCATAGGTTCTGAAGGTGCCTATATATTTTGCCTTCTACAGGAGTCAGTAAAAGTCTGGCACCTTAGAGAGCTGGTGCCCTAGACCTGATGATTTCCCTGGAACATTTCACTGGTTTCTCTCTCCGCTACAGAAAATGGCTTCAGGCAGCCTTTTGCCTGGTTCATGTACCAGACATCCAGATCTGGGTAGCAAAATGTGCAGGAAAATGGCATTTGTCCTAAGTGGCTGTCACTTTCAAGTAACATAACACCTGTACACTGTCTTCAAAAAAAAAAGTAGCATTTTTTTTCCCTTCTGTCCTATCGATCCCAGCCTTCTCATTTGAACTGTGCTTTTTTTCTCTGCTCCACAAGAGCTTTCTTGTCATGCTTAGTATGCAAGGTGTAGTTAAGTTCCCCTGATGACTTAAATGTGAGCTACCAGGATTTGTGGGCTTTCTTCTGTGATGACAATAAATCTTTCTCTTGACATGGGAAAGATTCATAGACATTGAATATGCCCAGTTATGTTTGACACGTGACATTGCAGGTAAAGTCACACCACAGTCCCTCTAAGTGCAGCCCAGGTCCCTCTTTGGGCAGGCAGCTGTAGACAGCTGTGTTAAATTCACAGTAACAGATACATGGCATGACCATCACTTCATATCACAATTAGCAATAACTCCAGACGTGTAAAACACTCCAACATTATAAAGCTAAAGTATTTGCCTAGTTGGTCAAAGTGATTTATTTCTACATCCCTTCTCTGTCAGGGCAGGGACTGTAATTTACTGCATGTACACTGACTAAAATAGAGAGGTTCCACCCTGCCTACTTTCTGGATTCTGTTGGAGTATCAAATGTTTAGCAATAATTAGATTTTTCTTTTAAATGGTTTCAGTTGCCAAATTAAAATAAGACTTTCTGTCAGTGTTGTAATTACAGTCTGACACCTGACAATTTATCATTTCTGTACACGTTTTCCTCAGGACAAAATATAATTGGAAGTTGGCTGGCAGTTTTCCTAGTGGTGCAGAAAGAATGATAAAATCTAGTATAAGAAATGTTGTATATATTCTTGGAATGGTAAGAGAAATTAAAAACTAAAAACACTAGTTTTTAAGAACTCATTCTTCCTGTGTTATCCCTCTTCATCCATCGAAGCACCTAGTCAGGATTTCTTTGAAAAGGAAAACAATTTCTTTTTAATGCAGTGCAGCTCTATTACAGCTTTGACTGTGTCTAATTCTCAGTGTTACTTCCTTCCAAAAACCCCATTTTAGCACTCGCTGTCATCATAATATCCTCTTTTTCAAGCACTGAGAGGCTGATAGAAATCTGCTTCACAGAAACCTTATCTAGTCCTACTAGAATGATACTGGCAATATAGTAAGATTTTGTCCAATATCTTCCTAGCCATCTGCCTCTTTACTTTGGAGTGGAAGCAAACAGGAAAGCAGCAGTCAGATTGCCTTTGGTTGTCCTGCATCTAAGCTTTCTGATTCGTGTTTCGGGTCCATATTTTGCCGGGGCTTTCACCATACCCTTTTTGTCTCCAGCAAGTACTTTCATTATTTCTTTGCCTCTGTGCCCCCTCTCTAATTTAGTGCTGATAGGGACAAAAAGAACAATAGAACAAGGAGGCATTCAAAGACCCAGCTCTCCCCTGCCATTCAAGATCTTACTTGAACATCATCAAGTAAGGACTTGAAGGATATTCTACCTGAAGGACATTCAAGGTCTTACAGTCCTCCAGTATGTTTACTGCACTAAAAACTTACTTGAATTACCATTAAATTACTTTTTACGTTTCTTTGTGAAGGGACAGGGGGGCAATGGACACAAACTAGAACACAGAAAGTTCCACCTAAAAATAAGGAAAAACTTCTTTTCTAGGAGGGTGATGGAGCCCTGGAACAGGCTTCCCAGAGAGGTTGTGGAGCCTCATTCTCTGAAGACTTTCACTTAGACACATTTCTGTGCAGTCTGCTCTAGGTGAACCTGCTTTGGCAGTGGGGTTTGACTAGATGATCTCCAGAGGTCCCTTCCAACCCCTGCCACTCTGATTCTTTGCTATTTCAGTTCCTCAGCCCTCCTTATTCCAGGCATACCTCTTCTGTTTCTTAAGATCAGTTGGTTTGCTTCTGCAGCTTTCAGGGCAAATCTGATGTTTCAAGCTATGGAAAAGAAATGCCACCAACTGAAGGTGAGCATGAGGTACATGTGATAGTGTTTCTCAGTAATCAGCTCTATCATCAGAGTTTTGGTTTCGCCCTCCTTATTCCAGGCATACCTCTTCTGTTTCTTAAGATCAGTTGGTTTGCTTCTGCAGCTTTCAGGGCAAATCTGATGTTACAAGCTATGGAAAAGAAATGCCACCAACTGAAGGTGAGCATGAAGAGTACAACATGTGATAGGGTTTATCAGTAATCAGCTCTATCATCAGAGCTTTGGTTTCTCATGGGCTAATTAATTATTTCTTGAAGAGCATTTCTCATTATGAGCGTGTTCAGAAAGAGAAGATCCATGTTGACATGGAAGCTCCCCTTTGAAAAAAAAGAAACCCACCAAAAAATAGGACAGCACAATGATTTTCTCTCCTGCGTGGTTTAACGAGCTAGACTAAGATTTAAAAGACAATCTATCATCATACTGATATTGTGAAAGTATTTTCCAAAGGGCCTTATTTGTAGAGTTGTGTTCTCAGTTCCTTTGAAATATCTCAGTTTGGCCACTGAAGAATAGAAGCATCAAAGAACCATTGAGGGTTTTTTTTAAATCTTGTCTTTCCACACCTAACTTTAAAAGGACAGAGCCACAAACCACTCTTGCACTGTGCTGCACTGTGTTTTGCTTGCACTTAGGCTGGTGTGAGCTGACTTCCTCAGATCTCACAGGCAGGAGCACTTCTCCATAGACATCTTCAAAGTGAACCAGGCTGTTGGCATAAATGTGGTCAGTGATTCAGTCAGCAGCAATTTCCTCTTGCTGTGATCGATATCATCCCATTGACAGTAGCACCCTAAGCTCCCATCTCACCCTTTCACAAGGCTGAGAGTCACTCAGCACCTTGTCTGATGTGTGCAGGTAGGTCATGCTCTCATCAGAGTCCTCTGCTAGCTTCTGCTCCTGGTCATACCTTCCAAGGCAGAAAGAGCCTGGTTTCCATGGTACTTGTCAGCTGTCTGGCTGCCTGACCAGGGTACAGAAGTAATCAATGGGCAAAAATGCATTTTCTCACAAGATTTACTTTAAGATACTGAAAAAAAATGATGACTTTAATGCCTGTGGGTTTGTGGTGTTGGCTTTTTTTGTTACACTCATTTTAATCACTGGCTTTCTTTTCTGATAGTCATAATAGATGATATGCTTTGATTGGTTTTGTTGCAGGTACAATTTAGAAAATTACTGTTAATCATTAAGCAGTGAGTCAAAATTAAGAATTAATTCAGAATTTCAAATAGCACAGCTCTCAGGCATGTTCTTCTTTCAAAATCCATATTCCTTGGGCTTCTTCTTTAAGGTGAAAAATTAAGGCCATTGTCTTCTCTACATTTGTTTAATTCTGATTACATGCTAAACAGATATTAAATTTTAAGAAATGTTTCTTTTGTATTTTTTATGGAAGTAATTTTATTCACAAAGCAGAAGTGCTTCTCTTGCTTTTAAGGCATTGTAATATTGATATAGAAAAACACATTAAAAAAGCAAGATGATATAATTACGTGAGAAAGACCACTAGATACTTAATCTGAAAATATACTAAATTTATTCTTCTTAATAATGGAATTAATGCAGTAGCCAATTTATTGACTTCTTTAAATACCACAGGCAAATACTTGAAATCTCAATATTTGAACTGAGAAACACTGTAGCTGAACTGGAAAAAAGACTTAGCAGTGTTGAAGATGAAGGTAAGTGAATAACAACAGAGTTATAATAACAGCTAAATGATTAAGAAATACAGAAAATTAATTCTTCTGGGTAGGCCCTACAGAGATACAAATTTTTGTTTATAAATTTAAATTTTCCCTTTTCAAATATGACTATTATATGTGCGATGTTGCAAGTGTGAAATTAGGGAATGCTCCATGCTGCCATGTTAGCTTTTGTTGTCAATTATTAATGAAACTATGAATAACATGAATTCATAGAGTCAGTTTAGTATTCTGGCCACAATAACCCCAGTGAAAAATTCCCTGGATTTATATCTTCAAGCTCTTTTGTGTGCAGAGATCCTCCTTGTGAGGATTACTAACTGGAGACTCTCAGTTTCCAGGAAGAAAGGTGGGAATAGTTTGAAAAAATGCTAACTTTTACTTGAAATGTCATGAAATAATCTGGGAAATAGAATAGCCCTATATTTGTGTTTAAGGTAATGAATGGAAAACCAGATATGAGACGCAAGTGGAACTGAACAAACAGCTGGAAAGGCAAATTCATATTCTTCAAGACAAGGTGGAGCTTATGCGTGGAAGTCCAGCAGGTAGAAATAGATATTCATAGCTGTTTTTTCAATAGAAATAGGGATTATATGTTGAAATGATATAAATGGGTCAATATTTCTGCTTATTTGTAGATAAATTGTCCATTGTTCGCACCTTTGAGCAAATGTCTGTGGTGAGTACTATGGCATTTAAATTGAGTAACAACAAGTAGCAGTGCTAATTGAAGAATATTTGTAATCTTTATTTCTCATGACAAAAAAATACCAGCAGCCTGGTCTAGAAACCAAAATAATCATCCCTGATTACTTTTCTTTTTTTCAGTTATGCAGCTGCTTATAAATTTATAGAGTATAATCATGAAGGAGGACATATGTAAGACCTGAATGTTGAGAAGAATCATGTAGTACAATTTTTAACCGAGTGAAGGTTGTGTGATTGAAGCTGCAGTAAGGCAAATGAGATGGAGCAGCTGGACCATTTTGATGAATAAATGGAAAAATGTTAAACCTTGATCACAAAATTGTGGAATCTTTTAGTGTTTGACCTCTCTTACAGTGAAAGAAGTGTTTTCTTGTGATCAGGTGGAATTTCATATGTCTCAGTTTGTGTCCATTGCATCTAGTCCTGTAACTAGGCACCACTGTGGAGAACTCTTCTTCATTCCCTCCCATCACCTGTCTCTACATATTGAGAAGCTCCCACTGAACCTTCTCTTCTGCAGGTTGAGCAGACCCAGCTCTCTTAGCCTGTCCTCACCTGTCAGAGAGTCCAGTCCCTTAATCATCTTCCTAGTCCTGTGCTGGACTTACTCTAGGCAGTCCATATTTTTATTGTACTGGGGAGCTCAGAACTGGACCCAGACCTTTGGATATGTCCCACCAGTGCTAAGGAGAAGGGACAGATCACCTCCTTCAGCATGCTGGCAACGTTCATTCTAATGCAGCCCAGGTGGCCACAGGCATTCCTTGCAGCAAGAGCACATTGCTGGCTTGCGGTCATCTTCTTGTCCACCAGGACCCCAAGGTCATTCTCTGCCAAACTGCTTCCCAGCCAGTTGGTCCACAGCATCTGCTGGAGCCTGGGTTTGTCTCTCTCCAGGGGCAGGACTTTGCTTTTCCATCTGTTGAACTCAACTTCATGTGATTCCTCTCTGCCTATTTCTCCAGACTGTTGAGGCCCCTCAGAATGGCAACACAATCCTCTGGTCTGTCAGTCACTTCTCACAGTTTTGTATCAACTGTTAACATAGGTGAATAGTTGCAGTAACATTTTGTATAAGACACTTACAGAAAATTTCCTTATTGTACAGTGAGTTTTTACAAAGGAAGTACCTGTTTTCATTTTAAAAATTTTATTCCTTAATACGTTTATATTTCATGACCTGTATTTCAACAAAGCATAAAACATTTTTTCTCCAGTCTTGGGGAGAAAATAGCAAGAAAAAAGAGCAAATATTTTGGCAATTTAGTATTCTAAAGTACTAAATGAGGTGAAAACGATTTCAGATTCAGGACTGCAATTTCCATGGTCTGTCATCCACTGAATATTTTACTTTGACAACTTCTCTGCTTCTTATCCACTTTCAGAAATAGGGGAGGCAGATAAAGATGTGATAATGTCTTGTAACACAAGCAGGAATAATGAACATTAGGAGGCATTGCTCTGATGATTTCTATTCCCGTTGCTTACACTTACAGAAGTGTTTCCATCTGAGTTTTTGTCAGATTCTGAAGATTAATGAGAGTTTACTGAGCCTAGAGGATGCTGCATGCCCCATTAGTGGGAGTGATTATCTGTTTTAAGCAGAGTGTGAATAATTAGCTGGTCTTTCTGATTTGATCCATTGCTTTCAGATAGTAAACATTCTTGCCAGTTTTAGTAGTGTCCTAAAGACCATGGTGTTTTCTAGATTGAGAGGACATGGTTTTTAAAAAACCCCAGCTAATTAAAAAGAGAACAGCATCTTCCCACCCCTCCTTCCTCTTTCACGGAGCTGACTTGAAAATAAACCTGAGACTATGTTTGAAGAACAGTCTTGAAGATGGAAGATTGATCTAGAAAATTTACATTAGAGTCTGCTTCAAACCCTGTCAGCCTGTAAAGCCCATACTGGCATGCAGGTTTACAGTATCAGAAGTGTTTATTTCCATCCAATTGCTGCTAGGCTTTTAACCAATCCAATTACACCTTGCCAAGCACTCAGAGAGTCATTCCCAGTGAGATCATCTCTTTTACCAGCAGCTGGGCTGTACATTTAATTTCTAATCCCTACTAAATGCTGTCTTACCTCCTCGCCTATGAGCTGTGGTTCTGAGAGGTTTGGTTACTGTTCCTGTAAAGGGAAGAATGACAGCACAACTGAAAAATTCACACTGCCAGAAGGAGTCTAGAAGACAGTTTGGAGAGTCCTAGACATACCCAGTGGCACCTCGGGAAGTCTGGAGACCCTGTGCCTTGCCATAGGGTCTCTGCTGCAGTTCCAAGTCCTTCCTTCAGCCTTCCAGCTTAGAGTGAATACATTCTTCCATTTGCTAGCCAGATGGGAAAGAAAAGGGCTTAGGAATTTAGTGAAAAGTTTCATTTTTCCATATTTCAGTTTTTTCAGGAGATGGAAGGAGGGGAAGAAAATAGATGTCTTTTCTGGGCTTTTTTTTCCCTTTCACTGAAGCTATCAGAGGAGTCAGTGTTTATTTACAGATACTCTTGGTGAATGCAGTGCTGCTATTTTTCTTTTAAATTCTAGGAGATAAAACATTGGTGTCCCCTTTCCCCAGTAATTTTGTGCTATTTAAGCATACAGGTTTATTCAAGTCCTTTTTATGTTTTTGAGAGTTGTTCAGGGGTGTAAGGGGGAATATTTAGCTTCTCCACAGATGAGAATAAAGAGCAGATGTGGTGAGTGGGTGTAGAAAAGCAAAGAGCTTTACAGCTAGTCATCAATCTACATTTCCTCAAAGTGAAAATGCTGAGAGTGGGTATATATAAAATCACGTGTGTATGTGTTAAACCAGAATTACACTGTGATATTCAGCTTTCAATTTGCAATTGCATCTGAAGCTCTGTGGAACGATAACAAAGTGATTTTTGCAGCAAGATGATACAGTTCCTATGATATGGCAACAGTAGGCAATAGGTTTTGTTTTTAGCAACATATTTAGAAAATTAAATAATATTTGCAAATCTTTTTAACCTATATTCTCAAAGAAGTTAGAATTATGCAGTTTTTATTAGAAGGACCTCTAATAATTCTTATCTTCCTATGTTGTTTCATCTGTATTTAACAGAGGAGATATCTCAAAGATGCCAAAGAGATTTATCTCACTCAGCTAGTCATTTAAGGTCCTGCCATAGTCAACAGAAGGAGAAAAATACATTTGTAGAGTAATTCATCCCATTTAAGAATAGGTAGCATAAAATATTTTCTCATTCTCAAGCACTACAATCAAAACAAAAAAGATTAGTCATTGGGACCCTGGCAGTCAGCAAGCTATAAAAACCTGAATGAAAGAGAAGAATACAAATGCAAATTCTGGAGTGATGAACAAGGAAGCAGAGAGGATTTTCTGTGTTGATAAACTGCAGCAATTGTTGCAGATGGCTTACACTATTTTTGCTTTAGAATTAGAATTGTACTGAGGAATGATTCCTTGCTAATGAAAACACCCCTAAACCATTTAAATATACAATTGTCATTCTGACGTCCTTACACTGACTTCAGATAGTCCCTTTTTTTTTTTTATTTTTTGTTTCACAAAAATCATGTGGCTATCACACAACTGTAAATACATAACCAATACCTTGATCACACAAATTTTTACAGCCAGGCTTTAGGAAATCAGTTTTGTGTATTGAGGGCAGATTAAAAATAACCTAAATAATGACAAGCACGAGGGAGTTCCAACAGTGAAAACCCTTTAGTCAGTAATTTCCTTTATGTCCCAATGCATAACACAAGTGTCAGACAATACTTCAGAAATAATCACAGAAAGAATGCCTTCTCTCTAAACTATAACATGATGTGAGTGTTACTTGCATCTCTTAAACATGCTGCATTCATTTGTTCACAGTTTTTCATTACATGAGTTTTGGTGAAACACATGCTTTCTGCTAAGGCTAATTTCTCATTTAAGAAATGATTCCTTTCTCTCTCACCATTTCTGCAAGAAAGAATCCCTAGATAGTGGCTTTAGTATGCAAATACTGAAGAGCATACTGCAAAATCAGTCCAGGGGAGCACACTGCTGATAGCATTGCCTTAGCAACGCCCTGCGCAGCGTTAGCCGAGGAGCCCAGGTTTCTGGGATGAATCACCACTTCCAGGAATGTCCAGCACCATAGCTGGGGGAATACTGACATTAAGGGCCAGATACTTGCTTTGCACATTTGCCTTTCTGAGAGCACAGTGACCCCAGAACTGAGACCTTCACACAACCACCTCAGGGTTTTTGCTGTCAGTTTTAGAGTGGCAAAAATGAAGCAGAATGCACAGCAATGTCACACTGGAGGAGGTGTTGTCAACATGGCAGGAGGGGAATCTTGGGGTTTTGAAAACATGCAGTCAAGACTTCCTATTTCAGTAGGTGTTGGTAACTGCCTACAGGGAACATCAGCACTTTATAATGTCATAGGAAATGCTGACAATTCTCCTAGCAAGTCACTGCTAAATGAACCTTGTTGCTCCTGCTGGATTAAGTCACCAGTAGCTCTGTGGAGAGAAGAAATCTGGTGTCCTATCTTTTTGTGAAACTTGGAAGTATTTTGGAAAAGGTTCTGTAGTCTGGTCTTACTGCCCTCACAGTAACCTGCCTCCTGACAGACTTTTCTTCCTACTGCTTTCATCTGACCTCAGACAGCTATCTTGGATGCCTCTGAGAGCCCTTTTCGATTTGCATTTTTTCTTTCCCTTGTCATGTCAGTGTTAGTTGTTCTTCCTGGTGGCCTTGCACAAACCAGCAGACTGTTTTATTCAGATAACTTTGTGGTAATCCCAGAGGCAGAATACACTTTGTATTTCAAAGGAAACTATTAGAGGAAAATCTTGCAACCAAGTGACATTATTATCTGGCTGTTCTCAAGAATCCCATAGCAATTATAGAATCATAGCATCATTAAGGTTGGAAAAGACCTCTAAGATCACAAAGTGCAGCCATCAACACTACCATGACCACTAAGTCATGTCCTGAAGTACTGTGTCCACATGTTTTTTGACCACCTCCAGGGATGGTGACTCCAGCACCTCCCTGGGCAGCCTGTTCCAGTGCATCACTGCTCTTTCAGTAAATAAATTCTTCCTAGTATCCAATCTAAACCTCCTCTGGCATAACTTCAGCCCATTTCCCTTCGTCCTATCACTAGATATTGGGAGAAGAGACCAACATCCATCTCACTACATCCTCCTTTCAGGTAGTTGTAGAGCATTGTTTTTGTTTCTTTTTTTTGCCTGGGACCCTGGAATATCTTCCAGAGGAAAACATATGAGGAAGCAACCTCCAGCCTTTTCAGGCCTAAGTGAAACATTTCAGAGTCAGGAGCAACTTCTCCCGTCAATCTGAACCATGGCAATGGATGTTTCTGTTTTAACTTCCTTCTTGCCAAGGCAGCAGAGAACCTCTGTGAGCAATGCTGTGGAGGCCACTGTCAGGAGGATTTAGGGTAGCAGTGAAGAAGCCTGAACTTTCCCTAAGTCTGCAGGTGGATTTCCTTACCCTGCCCATTGCCCGTGTCTGGTCCCAACAGGGCACACTGTTCAGGTGGTTCAGCTCTCAGTCTGCTTCCCAGTACAAAGTGATGCCAACCACAAGGGGGCACTTGGCATTTAGGCAAGGACTGGGAGCTTTGCTTCACCTCTGCTGAAGCCCTTACAGGATCTAGTGCATCTATATCCAGTGCATATTGTAGGTAGAAATATGCTCCACTAGATCATTTCTATGTATAATTTTTTTTAGTAATATATGACTAGTGAGTTTACTTGTATCAGCTTAAAATCAATTCCATTACAGTAAAAGTAAAGATGTATATTTGTGGTTTTTTTGCTCTTGATGAGTTTAAAATGATATGCTAAAAGATTCAGCTAAATCAACTGATGAGCATCAGCTCCTAGTGTTGGAGGGGAGGGAGTTTTATTTTCTAAACAAAACTTCATTTGATTTAAAATGTCAGGCAGGATGTATTACAAAGGCTTCTTGGGCTGTTGGGATTTTTTTTCTACACAACTAACAGATATATTGGTACTGTTCTAACCCATGGAGAAAAGTTAAAGAGCATTAGAGCTGAAGCACATTGCCATAAGGATCCATAGTCTGTGTGAGCTGGGCTCTGATGAAAACAAGTTTGAGCATCTTGATGATGTCATGGATTTGTCACCTTGTCTGTTGTGAAATGACTGGAAGAATTGTTGCCACTGGTAGCAGGGCAAGGAAAATTCCAGAATGAGAGCAACTTACGTGGGTGGCCTTAAAATTCAGCTGTGGTATCATTCTGTATAATTTCATTTTCTAGCAAGTGTTAAGCCAAATATATAGCTTCAGTTGAATCAAAGGGAAATTGTGTGAAAAATAGAACTGGAGAATTGGTGTTCCCTCTGTGAAGCTCTGGGCTTTGGTCACTGCTGGAAACAAGACTTAATGTTTCATTGCTCTGAGAGTGAATCTTGTTAAGCTCTGCAAAATTCCATTCTATAAAGAAAGTATTAATTTAAAATCTCAGTATGTCTTTTAGCTTACCAGCTTGCTCAGAGTGGTTTGACATGGACGACTTATTGAAAATTAAGGATCTTAAATTCAGGTTAAATCTCTTAGGCAGCTTACGTCTCCTTTTCAAGAATACATTGTCCAGTTATTCAAGGCTTAATAGAAGAATCTATAATAAATCTAACTTAAAAAAAAACATTCCAATATTCCATTAAACCACTTTTAAAAAGCTTTTTCAGAATTTCTTTTAGTGGTACAACCTGGAGTTTTATTGGCAATTTCTTCTTCTGGGGGAGTGCTGCTTAGCAGGGGGGCTCCTGGTTTGCCTGAGCTCTCACTGGTGCTTGGTTTGTGTTGAGGTTTTTCTGTGCCCCAAGAACTCTGCTACTACAAGTCTGTGTTACTGTATGCTTTGAGCTGTTTTCTGTGAGTGAGCCTTTGCTTTTGTGTTGTTTTACTGTATTAAGCACTAAGCTGTTCATACCACTAAGGGACTGAGAATTGAACCTGTTTCAGTGAGGTTTTTTTCTGCTTGCTTCCCACAGAATTCAGGAAAGTCAAATCCAGCCCTTATATGCTGATGTTTCTCACTTCTTGATTTGTGTTGTTGTGCAGCAGCTGAAGACCAGATATATAAGGTCTCAGCTCATTCTTCAATTACTGCCTTGAAAGTAGGGGTGGGAGGTAACTTACTTGGCTAAAGTGAGTCTCTAGAACCTCTTTGAAATTTTAAAATTTAATATTTTCTTGTGTCTGTTTTTGAAATTGCATTTTATAGTGTTTGGGGGCTTGGAGAGGTCTTCTAGTGGAGTAGGAACATCCGTTGTCACTAGATTCCCATAAGAACTTCAGTATTGCCATACTGAGCTCTGCATCATTAGTTAGGTGTTCAGACCCAGGAACAGAAGTCAGAAGGCTGAGTGAGCTGCTCAAGTTTCCTAGGTATTAACTGGGAAAAAGGCAGCTATTCACAACAGAGTGCATAACAGACCTGGAAAAGCAATGGGAAATTGGTAAGAAATGCCCAAGAACTGTGTCTTAAATCCTGGCTCCTATCCAGAAGTGGACATGACCTTGCAGCCTTGCTCACTTGTTCCTTCTCCATCCATGTAAAGTTTGTGTTTCTGACTGATTAATGGCCTGGCTTCAAGAATTAAGCACTAGTTAAGAGTGGTGGCAAGGGCACTCTCAGGATATGAGATGCCATGAATTCAAGTTCTTAGGGTGGCAGAGGGCTAAAATGTAACTCATCCCATTTCTTTGTGGGTTAATTTTGGGGCTGTTAGACAGAGAAGGGTTCCTTCCTCATGTACTGTGGATGAAGCATGCTTCTCAGGTTGTGGCCCATCAGGGAGATGACCACCAGGAAGCTTTGCTTTGAGACTCCATAAAGGCTTTCAAGAGAAAAGTAAGCAGCTTGAGTAAGCTTGTGCTTATGGGCAACCACAGTAGCAACAGCCTAGATGCCTACCTAGGTTACATGACAAAAATAAATGTGAAGAATGTAAGACATTGCACAGATTGCTTTGTTAGCATTAGGATGCTAAATTCTGCCCAAAGTGCAATGTAGACTTTAGTAACTTTTTGATTTTGGGCTTCACTTCCAAATCTGTAAGCTGGCAGTAATTTATAACTTTCCTATTTCACAGGAGAGTTGGAAGCATAGGTACTCAAAATCATGAGGCATGCAGATATGTAGGGATGGTGACTGTACACTTTAGTCACGTTATCAACCTGTTTCCATCTGCTTCCTCATCAGAAGCTGTGGAGTGCACCGTTTGTTTGCTTGTGGCTGGACATCACCCTTGCTCTAGCCCTGAATGAGTGCCATACAAAATATGCTGTCATGTGGCTGTGATAACTAATGTGCAGCCAGGTCAAGAAGGCAAAAAAATGTTATTTTCCTGGCCTTACAGTGCTGAGGCCTTATCTATCTGTCTTCTTTAATACTGTACAGACACTGATGTTGTGATGAAATAGCACATGGCCTTAGTGGAATTTAGCCAAGTCTTCTCTTTAATCTGTAGCTTACTTTTTCTCCTTGAGTTGGCCAATGTTGACTGTATTGACTGTAGGAGCCTTCTGTATTAAGACAAAGATTTCATCAGCATCCAAGGTACTTCTGCTTTAATGAGCAAAAACCCCCCAAAACACTAATTCTTTTCATGTCTCCAGTGTGTCTGTTATAACACATTAAAGTTAATAACAGTTCAGTCATGTGTGAAACATTCTTGAAAGACACAGGTCCTCTGTTTCATCTCTTTTTATCTTTTTTTTTTTAACAGTGAGAGGGGTAATTCTTTCTTAGCAACATGTCTTAAAAGTACTGTTCCTTTTGACATGCTCCTGCAAAACCTTGACTTTAAAGGAAATCAGTCCTGGGGAAATCTCAATAATAGTCAGAAATATTTTTGTGAAAAAAAATTTGGAGTCAAATAAGTAATGTATTGTACAGAAAATTATGAAAAATAATAAAAGATGCAATGATTTGCAGCCACTAGAAAGGAGAAGTTTGGAGATTTCAAACAAGTAGATGTAAGAGGCAAATATATGGTTTTGGTGGCTCTCTGTGAGAAACCATTGGTAGGACTATCCCTGTACACATCCAGAAAATAGAATGGCCAAATCAAAAATGTAAGTTGTGGACCTGAGATGAAAATACTTCTATCAGAATGGCAGAATATTTCATGTGATGACAAATGGCATTTTCAAGTTCACTCTGGAACAGACCCAAGAAGACTGTGCTAGGCTGGAATTGTGCCCTGATACATGGAAGCTGAACTGGTCTGACCAAGGTACTGGCTGAGAGATGGAAGGCACACTTATAACAATAAAATGAAGGTCACAGAAGTACAGAATTGTTGAGGTTAGAAGTGACCTCTGGAAGCTGTCTTTTCCAACCACCCTGCTCAAGCAGGGACACCTAAAGCCAGTAGCCCAGGGTCATATCCAGATGTTTTTCTCTAAGGAAGGAGACTCCACAGCCTCTCTGGGCAATCTATTCCAGTGTTCAGTCACTCACAGTAAAAAAAGTGTTTCCTGTTGTTGAGAGGGAACCTCCTGTGTTTCAGCTGTGCCCAGTGCCTCTGGTCCTGTCACCGGGCATCACTGGAAAGTGCCTGGCTCCATCCTCTCTGCACCCTCTCTCCAGGTATCTCTGTGCAGTGATGAGATCTTCTCTGAGCTTCCTCTAGGCTGAACGGTCCCAGCGCTCTCGACCTCTCTCACAGGAGAGGTGATCCAGTCCCTTAATCACCCATGTGACCTTTCATTGAACTCTTTCCAGTATGTCCATGTCTCTTTTGTACTGGAGAGCCCAGAACTGGACACGGCACTCCAGGTGTGGCCTCACCAGTGGTAAGCAGAGGGGAAAGATCAACTCCCTCAGCCTGCTGGCAATGCTTTGTTTAATGCAGCCCCATATAACATTGACCTACACAAGAAGGGCACTTTTCTGGGTCATGTTGAACTTGTTGTCCACAAGGACCCCCAGGTCCCTTTCTACCATTCTGCTTTCCAGCTGGGCAGCCTCCAGCATATATCGTATCATGGGGTTGTTCCTCCTCAGGTGCAGTTCTTTGTTCCTGTTCAACTTGATGATGTCCCAGTCCATTTCTTCCAGCCTGTTGAGGTCCCTCTGGATGGCAGCATGACCCTCTTGGCATATCAGTCCCTCCTTCCAATTTGGTGTCATCTATAGTCTTCCTGAGGGGACATTCTGCCCCATCTTCCAGATGTTAAACAGAACCAACCCCAGTATTGATCCCTTAAGGCTTAAATTTGGTTTAGCTTTTTTTTTTACTATTAACAAGTATTCATAAACTTTCTGAGAAATAGACTGTATGTGGGTATTAGCCTTCCAGATCTGAGGTATGCATGATAAATAAAGAAAAATTTCCATGAAAAAAAGAATTTGGAGAGAGTCATATTATCTTCCTTTCCATGTTTATAAGAAAAATCTGGTAAATAAAAGCATAGCAAAGCATTAAGGTCATGAGAAGTAACTAATTAGTAAGACAATGGTCAAGCAGTACAGAAGGTGAAAGGATTCAGATATTCTGACTGAGGAGATGCTTGAGTTAGAAATAAAAAGAAGCAAAAATTCTGAAACAGACACTTATTTTACATAGGGGGCCTAAGCAGACAAAAGGGAGAACCTGACTAGCCTGCAATGTCGTAACACTGATAATGAGAACATGATGGGGTAACTGGTCTTGAAGGTATGCACTTGGAAGAAAAGATCAAATCAGAAAGATGTGGCATGTAGCAGATGTGAGAGGCTTTTACACTTTGGTTTGTTCTTTCTTCATCGTGCGTTTGGGTTAATTCATCTTAAGGTTGGATATGAAAAAAAATAATCACAATAATATTGGGAAATAATATTGAAATATATATTGAAACAAGGTGACTGACTTAAATATTAGAACACCAATATTTTCTTTTGTATATATAGAAGTCTACTTCTTGGCTAGACCTCTGATTCCTACCACAGGCAGCACAGGTCTCATTAATACAGTCAGCTGAGTGTAGAGAGTTGCATCGAGATTTATCTAAGTGGAACAGACACTGAAGTCAGTGGAATAGTTGTGTAAACAAAGAGATGTGCAGATGTTTCAGTGCAGAGTGCACTGCTGCTCCAGAAGGATGTGTCCCTTGTCACCCAGGTGTCATACCTGCCACACATGGACATCTGGGACACTCTAGGGCATCTCAGATGGTGATGGTGTTGAGCTCTTTAGGTGCTCAGCTAATGAACTGCTGCTCATCATTCATTATATTGCCCGTGACTCTTAGCAGGTGCTCAGTTCATGTATGGTCACTCAGATACAGATATCCTCACCTCAGACTGAATCCCTTCCATACAGTCAAATATAGATATACATATAAAATTTGGATGAATGATTTGGATATGATATTATTATATTGCTTCCAGAAATTGTATCATATGTGATTGCCCTAGACTAGATGGTCCTGCTCTGGCAGGGGGGTTGGACTCCATGATCTCTGGAGGTCCCTTCCAACCCCTAACATTCTGTGGTTCTGTGATTTTGTGATACTTGTAAATGAAGACTAAAACCCACCTACTAGTAATGATGAGGCACAGATCTCAGTGGATGTCATACTTAACACATTTTATCAGAAAATACTGGATGAAAAGGAGAAATGCTGTTTCAGATTTTGAAAATCTAGAATAACATTGCAGAAAAGCTAGTAAAAAATACCTGTCACATCAGGAGATTGTGAATTCATTTATTTTAAATTAAAGATTGTACATATTGGCTATCTTTTCAGTAAAGGTAGAAACAATAAAATACAGGACAGTGTCAGCAAGTGCTTGGAAGGGGAAATGACAGTAACCAAATTGTAAGAAAAACTCAGGGATCTGGACATGCCTAAACTGAGGGAAATGAGTAATCTGTACCTTAGGATTCTGAGAGAACTGGCTTGCTGCATCACTGATCTGGTAGCAAGTGGTTGTACTGGAACTGTGGGTGATGGCATTGTGTGTGCTCATTGGAGAAAAGCAAGTGTCTGATTTTTTTTAGGTTTAATCTAGAGAAAGAGAGGACTAATTGTTGCAAAAGGAGACTGACATACGGATATATTAAAAGCGGCTCATGGCAGGCAAACCTGTTGACATGCTCTGTGGTAAGACAATAGATCTGTTGTCACAACAAATAAAGTAATCTTGTTCACTGTGACCTCTGTTAAAGATACCATGGGAAGTGACTGATCTATTTAGAGAAAATCAAAATTAGTAGAATTGTTGAAGGAATAAAGAGCTGGTAAATGGAAGGTGATAGTGGTGACTAGTGAAGGAGGCTGCTGAGTGAGTACAAGCAGAGTTCTTCTAGGACAGGGTTTAGGATTAATCTTAACATTTAATGCATGACTTTGATACATAAAGCAGAACTAGATTATGATATCTTTCTCCTGGTACCAATTAGGTAATATAATAGGGATCTGGATGTTGTTTAGAAAAAGAATGACACTGAAGACTAGATCATTCAAAATGGGATTCAAGTTTAGTAGTGTGGACCAAAGGATTTAGGAAATAGTAACCAAATTCTGTTCTGAATGGAGAGCGGATCACCTGGACACAGCTGCAGAAGAGGATCTGGGTTGTTGTTTAGAAAAAGAATGACACTGAAGACTAGATCATTCAAAATGGGATTCAAGTTTAGTAGTGTGGGCCAAAGGATTTAGGAAATAGTAACCAAATTCTGTTCTGAATGGAGAGCTGATCACCTGTTGCTGATCTGGGTATTCTAGCTGATCCCTTGTTGTCTGTGAGCCATCACCACACAGCTGTTGAAAAGGAAAATACAATCCTAAAATTTCTCTATACAGATAAAGACGTATTGAGGTGGCTTCTGGAGTTCTATGTACTCTATTATCTGTTCTCCAAATGTAAGAAGGTTGAGCTCTAGCCTGGTATACAAAGGTTGCTGTGATGATTAAGTGGAAGGACAGCTTCCTGTGCAAAAGACAATTTTTACAAGTTCATCTTATTTATCCTAACAAAATGAATGTTGAAAAAAGATATTCCTGTCTTCTGCCTATAAATGCTGGGGGCAAGCCCCAGGAAGGAAGAAGAACAGTTATATCAAAAATTATTTCAATATAAGAACAAAGAGGTATAAACTGATGGTGAATAAGAAATTGGAAAAGCCATCTACTATTAGAGCCTCCCAATAAGGATGTCTCTGCGGGATGGAGTGGGTGGGTTTATGAGAGGTATCATAAGGAGCAGTGTCCTGTGTTAGAAGTGAAGGATGGGATGCTTGGGTGTGCATTCTACTTCCACTGTACAGCAAGCAGAGAACAGAAAACGGATGTGCAGGTGAGATCTGACATCTTCCTCCTACTAAAAAGGAGCCATCAGGGTAAATTTTGGCTTGAGGTAAGGAGGAATTCTGGCTAGTCACCATAAGATGACTTTGCTAATCTATCAAGGAGCAGCAGCGTGGAAAACCATTTCTATATCATTTTAACACAGTAGAAATGTGTAGTGCATGACTGATAATTGCAGCATATGCTTAATAGCTTTTGTCTCTTCAGTGTGCCAGCCAGTGTCATGTAAACAAAAAATGCACGAGAAGCAACCAGAATGACAAACATCATGATGCTTGAAGAGCTGGGACTGCAGTGACAACATCTTTATATGGAATGGAAATATTTGTAAAACATTGTTTTATTTACTGTAATTGCAGGGATCCTTAAAGGTAGTTCTTAAAGATCTTGAAGAAGAGAAGAAAAGTCTCCAGAATCAGCTAAAAGACTATGAGCTGAGACTGGAGCAAGAAGCCAAGGTTTGTCATCCCTGTGTGCCTCTAATTTATAAAAGCCATTATGTTGTCTGACAAACAGACAGTGTGTGTGGAACACACAACAGAACAGTTGCACAAAATACACCACGGGTAAATAGCTGTACTGTATATTTTTTTTCTTCCTGTATGTTTCAACTTTTAAAATATTTTGTTTTATGGTGGCCTATGTCCCTTATTTTGACTGTAGGCTTACCACAAAGCTACTGAGGAGCGGCGCATGTACCTCTCAGAGATCTTACAGGTAAGAAAAAAACAACTCAGTAATTCTTAGAAAATGTTATGCTTTCTTAATATATTTTAATGCATCAGGTCAGAGTCTTTTATCACTTCATTCATCTACCAAATCCATTACAAGAGCTGCTTTTTAAAAATTTTAAGAGCTAGAAATTGGAAGATTGATGCAATTTATTTATTTAGTTTTGTATACTTTTTTTTTTTTTTTAAATATCAGTTGGGAGTTTCCCAAGGATAGCAAAAGGGCCCTTCACTGAGAAAAATGAAGCAAATTTCTGATACTTGCTTGCCCATCCGTTACTCACAAGACTGCTGTTAGTTTAATGTTTCTGTGGAAAAGAACAGGACCAAATTATCAGCAGTAGTGACACCCACCTTAAGTAACAATTCCTCTTTTTGTATTTCTCATTTTTTCTCCTACAGACAAACCAGCCAGCCAGCCAGCTCAGAATGACAATACAGCACACATTTCAATTAGATTTATAAGATAAGGTATAAGATATCTTGTTTTGGTGAAATCAGAAGCTAAATTTTATCACTGCAAATTATGTAATATGTAAAAGTTAATACTACAAACTGGATGAACATGGAAAGGAACCTGTAAGGATTTCTAGTGCTTCTTATTCTGAAAAAGCTCTCAGTTCCTGAATAATGTAAAAGTAATAGTTTAGTGTGATACTCAGGAATGACTGTCACTGAGTCCCTGTCATAGCTAACTGGGGTGAAAGGCTGTAATTAGCAGTGTTGCCATGTGTATGCACAGTGGGCAACAGATGCTTTTATATGGTTCATTGCTACTTTGGGAAATCTGAAAGAATTGCTTAAACTGGCTTTCCAGCATGAAACCAAGAAAAATCCCAGGAGATGCCCACGCTAACTGTTAATATCTCTGCATTAACAGTGAAACTGGGAGATGCCTGGGGAAGAAAGTAGGAGATAAAGATGATTTTATTACTGAACATGCTAGGAAGAGGAATGCCTATGTTCAGCTGCCTAGAACAGCACTTAACCACACACAGAATAGTATTTGAAGTGAGATACATGCACTGGCATGTTCCTTAAATGTTAGGGACTGGGATTTTGCCACCGATGCTCAAGGTAGTTATATTTTCAGTAATCAGTTATTTGCTCCCGTGATTCCAGAACCTTATGAGAGCAAAATAATGATCTTCAGATTAATCCCCCTGTCTTTATCCCTCTGAATGTTAAACAGTTAAACAACCGTTAAAGTAGTTTTAGAGCGATCCTCTGTAATCTGTGCAGAGATAAGCACGTTTGAGGTGCAAACCATCATACCTGTTTTAGATCAGGAGGAAATGAATTTCCCAGGGACTTTTCTGTCCCTCTTCCTGAGCTACAAGCAGAGCCTAGGTGAGCAGTTTAGATCAGACCTCTACATTTTCCATTGCTAATCTGAACATGGCAGTTAACCTAATCATGGGTGACTGTTGGTTTCAAAAGAGTCAGTGGCTCATCTGGTCCCTTCAGGTGCTTTTATATTATCTTAAAATCTGCATATATATGCCCTCCCTTGTAACAGCTGATTTGAACAAAGAAATAAATTTACATTCAGATCAGACTCTTTTGGCTGTATTAAAATGTCACCCTTCCAGAGTCTGCACAGCAATGTTTGCAGCAGTTGAGTTAGAAGGATGCACCCACAGGCCAGCATTTTCCATATATTCCAATGTAAATATACTACAGGATATTGTCATCATGCAACAACAGAATATTCCAGTGACGTTCTCTTAGTTACAGAGAATGCACATGATGTCTTTTTGGGCCTTTTTCTCCTCATGATGTTTGTGCTTCTCTATAGCTCACAGTCTTAAATTAAAATAGTCGTAGAATGGAAGTTTGTACTGGTAGGTGGTAAAAAATCCCAGATGTTTTGGGGCTTTTTCACTTTGTTTTGGATCACTCCTGAAGCCTGTGGCAGAAGCAGAAGAGAGATGCTTCTGAGAAGCCATTTCTTTTATTTACCTTTTTTATTATTAAGTGCTTCTCTGTTTTTTACAAACTATATTTAATATAGTTTGTAAAATCTTCTGAGTGCCTTTGTTTGTTTTGTCTGGACCCATATGGGTATAGTCAATGTTAAATTACAATTTTTAAATAAATTAAAGATTTCACAGACTT
The DNA here is from genome assembly GCF_000691845.1 of Merops nubicus. NCBI lineage: Eukaryota > Metazoa > Chordata > Aves > Coraciiformes > Meropidae > Merops > Merops nubicus. Next base: position 13,461 of record NW_008624911.1, on the reverse strand, counting down.
GGAGAAGCCATTTCTTTTATTTACCTTTTTTATTATTAAGTGCTTCTCTGTTTTTTACAAACTATATGTATCTTCTGAGTGCTTTTGTTTGTCTTATCTGGACCCATAAGGGTATAGTCAATGTTAAATTATAATTTTTAAATAAATTAAAGATTTGACAGACTTGAGAATTCATGCTAGATAGTTTATGGAGTATTCTTATTTGCTTTTTTTGTTTTGTTTTCAATCTGAAAAAAATGTTGGTTTGGGATTTGGACTCCACAACTCTTGAAGCACTTTCCTGTGGTATTCAGAAATCAGCTTGAGAAGCAGGCAGAGAAGAACAACAGCAGATCTTTAAAAGGGTCATTCTTTTTTCATTTCAGATTTTAATCACAAACTTTTATTAGCACAGTAGAGTCTGACATGTGATTGGGATTTCCTTGCAGAAAAAGCCCACAGTTCTAGATAGGTACAGCTGGAAGGCTGCTTGTGCAACAACAGCTCATTTTAGTTGGGGTGGGCCTGGAGTAAACTGTATCAGCAAAAGCAGTGCTATGGATGATAGTCATATATGCTGGCACTCTAGATTGATATACATTTATAAAACAGTGAAGGTAATGATAGAATAAATCCTGTCTTGTGTTACAGAATCATATCTGCTCAGAAAGTAAGTTGCACTAGCTGTCATCTGTAGCACTAGGGTTAGTTGGGTGCAAAAAATTTAGACAATGTCAATCTGTGCAGATCTTATTCCATTTTTACACTTGCACTGTGAGAGGAATGTGCTCTGGTTATAGCTGGCATTGCTCTGGCTGGGTCAGGGATACTTGCCTCGTGGAAGCACTGCAGAAAACATTGTCTGCTGAGCAGTGAGGAGTGATTCTTCTCTGTGCCACGTTTGTTTTTCACACAAGTGCAAGGGGTTTTTGCACTTGCAAATGTAATGTAATGTAATGTAGCAATCCAAACCCTGAGCCTTGTTTAGGTAGCCCCAAAATGTAGCTCTAGGCTTTCAAAAAGTCTTCACTGGTCTGGTGTAGCCAGTGCTCTGTATATCATGATTATCATAGATTTGTTACGACCTGGTGGATCTGTTTGGAGGGGCTGAGAACATTCCACTCACTTACACTGGACAACCCAGTGTGCTCAGCAGCCAGACGAGCCCTGAACTGTCTGCATTTTTGGCTGTCCATCCATGGAATAGCTGTCCAGCTGAGAGGTAGTTCTAGTGAAGACAGCTGGATGAGCCAGCAAGTGCTGGGTGAGGGGAACCCCGTGAGCTAAGGAACAGAAGAACCAACTGATTTAATCCTGCCCAGGGTCTGTTAAATGCAACACCATGGGTAACAAACACTTTGGGTTTATTTATTTTTTTCAGTATGTCCAGCAGTGTAGACTTCCATTGTATGCAGAGACTTCCATGCTGTGTTATTTTTTTGTCTAAGTTTTTCCTGTTCTTAATAGATGGTTTAATCATTCAAAAGGTCAACTGAGTGACTGTAATTTGTTTAGTTTCTCATTCAGGGAAGTATGTTAGAAATATAATGCTTCTTCATTGGAAATGTGGAATTACAGGCAGTATGACCAAAAAAATGCCAATTGAAATTACATATTCTCTGATTGTCCAGCTTAAGGAATGGTATTTTTGTACAGTAAGGGGTTTTGGCATGTTTTCAACTCCCCAGATCAACAAGGAATCAGTATAATATAGGCTTAAAGTATTTTATGGCAGTAAGACTGTAGTGGGTCAAAATTAGTTTGGAAATATTTTACTTCCTTAACTGTCACTGTGAATAGATTTTAACTTGTTTTGTAAAAATTTGGCTGTTGCAGACCTCAGCTGCACTTAAAATTGTCGAAAGGCAGAAAAGGGATGGTCTGACAGGCAAGGGAGAAAACCAGATACTGAGGTAAATTTCCTTTATGTTCCCTCTGATTTATGGTTTATTGGTTTTTGCTAAGTAATAAGCTTTGAATATTGTAACTTCTGTTCATGGTAAATACCACTGAGCATAATCCTACTGACAAAGCATTAATCTTAATATAATTTTTGATATTGCTTTTCAATCATTTTTATTTAAAATTAAGTATGTTGCAATATTGAAAATACATTTATTTAAGTGGCCTTTTTGTAACCTTACAATAACTTGGATGTTCTTATTTTTCAACCTTTATTTGAAATGATTCATTTTTTTCCTACATCAAGCAGAGCTGGGAACAAGAAGTACACCCCTTAATCCATTAATTCAATTGAATAAATGTCTTGCTTGGTCCTTTTTAGCCAATAGAGATTGTAAAGCTTCTTCTGGATGATAGTGTGAGAGATTTTAGATGACAACATATAAAGGCTTCATTGTTTAACAGCTTTATTTAGTTATATGGGTTAGAAATTGAAATTTGAAAAGAACCCACCTGCTCTGAGCTCTATAAAAATAAAATTAATTTCCAGTTTTAGTGCTTATGATAAAGCTTGAAATTGGAGGAGATTTATTTTTTAATGGAACTGCAAATGTTAAGAATACGAAGTACAAAGAATATGAGGAATCACATCCAAAGTGTGTTGCATTCAGCATCCTGCCCCCAGTGGCCACGGGGAGATGCCTGCAACAGTGTGTAAGCAGGCAGATACAATATTTGCTTTTGGAACTCTCCCAAATACTTTCTATTTGGAGGCTTCCTGAGCTAGTATGGTTTATGTGTGTTTAATATCTCACTATAAATCCTCTTCTGTAAACCCACTTACCTACATTATTAAAACAAGCACACACAATACATATTGGGAACATCTAAAAATGTAATGAGTAAATTATAAGCATGAAATTGCTTAGACATGTTTGCTTACCAGCTTCATCCTTTCATTCTGTTTAAGCATAGAATCACAGGAGTTCATAAATCAGAACAGTGGATCTTCATGCTCCAGGAGAGGGTATTAGTAGAATATGAATTAATGGAGTAGACTATGAATTGGAGTCTATAACTGAAGTTTCTCAATACAGGAAAAGCACTGTGTGGGGCTGAGGTACCCCATATGTGGCCATATAGAGAGTGTTGCTTCTGGCCCCAGTGATGTTTGACATAGCTCTTGTAGAGGTCAGGAAGCTACAACTAGGAGAATTCACTGTCTCTGCTGGGAGATTGAGTATCAGCCACATATTCAGATTTGCTGAGGGTTAGCACTGATCTGTGATTATATTGTTTGGTTTTTTTTTCATAATTTATTTTAGTAGACCATTACTTAGTCTGAAATTCTATGACAGTTTCCATATTTTCTTTATATCAAACAGAAGAAAATAAAGTATAAAAGAAAATAAAGTGTCCTGTAATTGCTGCTCTCAGAAGATGCATCCTGTAACAAAATATCCCCTTTCAAACCATTTTCCCTCAGAGGACTTTTTTCTTTTAAACTTCTCAAAGTACTTTGCACACATGAAGGGAATTATTCATCTTTTAAATTGTCCATAGTAGCAAAGAAACCAGTCTGCAAAACATTGGCTTTTATAAACAGTGATTTAGGACTTTCAGGTCAAACTTCGATCTTGGTTGGCAACATGGAAATAAGAAGGGGGATTTGGCATAGTTGAATTTTACAAAAATACTAGAATGTAAATAAACACCCCTTGATCATCACAAGATTAACACAGCCATCGTTATATTATTCCTTTTTAATTATGTTTTTATTTACAGCCTGAATGCTGTTTGTTCAAGATGACAATAATGAGAAATAATTTCATTCAAATAAGAGAAGATCTCATGATTCAAAATAAATGTATTCTTGAGAATAATTTGAAAATTTGCTGTCCAGAATTCGTTTCTCACTTCCGTTAGTCTTTCAGAACACACCTGCCTTCATTGGATTTCAAACCAGAACTGTGCTCAGTGTTTGTTTTAACTACAGGTACAGGCATGGAAAACCCAACCTGAAGAGTAAAGCAACAAGGAACATTGTTTTAGTAGTAACTGTGAACCCTAATTGTTGATGCATTCAGTTTCTTGGCCATCCAAACATAGAAGCCAAGTTCAGTAGAGGTTCTTTCTGTGGTAATTCACAGGACAAGAAGAAGGTAGGCTAGCTGACAGCTGAGGAAAACAGGGATCTCTTGATGAGTCCTGACCCTGATGCAACCTGAGCAGGCAATTTAATGTCATTCTGAGCCCTTACTGTTATGCTGGGGCATAAAGCAAGGCTTATTAGCTCAGTTCCAACACTGCAGCTACCTGGCTTCTAAATCCTTTGCCACCTGCAGAATTCCACACAGACATAGGCTGGCTGCTGGGTCCAGCTCTACACTGATCTACAGATTAATCAATTGATTTTGAGTAATCAGCTGATTTGAATAATCAGTTATTATTGAGCAAACTGTAGCCTTGGGTTCTGATCTTCCAAGCTCTGTGTAGAAGTAGCTCCATATCTCTGTGGGGGCAGCTCTGCCTTCAAGACCATGACCCCTTGTAAGAGCTAGAGCAGAGGATATGTCAGTCTCAAGACTAGTGAGCCCTCGGGACAGCTCTGTTTGCTGTTTGCCCAGGAATTTGAAACTTGCACATCACAGCTTTACCACATAACAAAGTATTTCTCTGGCTGTCATCGTGTGACAATGATGTGATGCTGTGATGTATTTTCCTGCAGAGTGCCTTGCTTGAGGAAGACACTGAAAGCCTGTATGTTGTCATCAGAGTATGGAAAGTGCTGTCTGTGCAGTGCAGTAATGAACAGGGGGAGATACAAAAGTACATCCCATAGGAGTAGAGATGTGTGCTGCTTGATTATCAGCATGACCCTTCCAGTTTGTGGAATCACCTTTCCCCTGGAGATTTGTTTACATTCCCACTGATTTGTCTTAGAAGATCAAGATGAGAAAAGCCCTAGTAGGTGTCACATAGATGGTGCATGTATCCATGATGAAAACCACTTCAGAAGTCTGCTGGCAGCATTTCCTATGTGAGATCACAAGCTCAAGAGCATGGGTCTCCAGAGTGGAATCCCTGCAGAGACTGCAGCTACATCTACATGAAGTGCTCTTTCATTTCCTGCTGGGGATTGTGCAATTTATGAAAATGTCACCTTAGCCAGTGATGATTCTCTTTGTGCAAATGTTTAGTATTCTGATCATGTTCTTCAAATGCCATCGTTCAGGTAACAGGAGGTAGTCAGGAATCACGAGAGGAGGATTGAGTTTGCATGCAGAATAATTAGATGCTCTGCTAGCCTGCAAACCCAGAAATATCCTTGTTTTTTCCTCTCTCACGTTTATTCATTCAGAATAGTAATCAGTTATGCAAATATAAAAAGCATGTAAATTTCTGGCAGTTAAAGCTTAGAAGGAATGTGACACTTGATGACTAACTTCACCCATTTAATTTCAGAGGGAGATACCATGTTCCAGGAGACCTGAAGATGGTGAGTCCTCAAAAAGGACCAGTTAAGAAGACTGTAGGAGTGAAGCAGCTTCCAAAATTGAAACACTGATTTAATATTAATGCCAAGAACTTCCAATCACTTTTTAAAAAATTTAATTGAAAGCTTTTAAATTGAAAATGAATGTATTTGTGCCTTACTATGATACCAAATCCAGATTGGCATGTCTTCTGGCAGTCTTTATGTAAGTCTTCCTCTGCCTAACAGAATTGTTCTGTTAGCTGCAATCTTTGTTCTGATGATCTCTGTCATCTCCCACTCTGATTTGTATCAGTGATTCTGGTAAGGGGTCAGGGAGCAGGAAGCCTTGGAGAACATTTAATGTCTTTATACACTAGGCACATCCTTGAACTCTGACTGCACCACAAACATTCAAAACAAAAAAGCCTTTGATAGTTTGGACCTCTCAACCAAGAACAAAAAGGCAGATTGATGCAATCTGAAGTATTCTCTCACCACCCAAACCAGTGAATCTCAGATAAAATTTCATCCAAGGTATCCCCATTGAGTATAGGCAGCAAAGAGAGACTCTGGTGTAGCCTGGTGTTGGTACAGCTGAACATAGCCTCTTAAAAAAGACCAACAGCATAGTTTTGTAGGCAGTCAGATTTCTCACATGACACCATACAGCAGAGTCCCTTTACAGTAGGCAGTTGCTTTATATTCCTTGAGCTTTTCACTCTAGCAGAGAAGACAACACACCTCCAAATCTAACCATTTTAAAAACTGGCTTGCCACAGATCCTGTGTTGACCACCACTTTCTGTTTTCATGGTTTAGAAGCACAGCACCATTTCCAGCTGCTTTAGGCACTAGTAATGGGCAGAAAGGAAAGAAAAATTGAGCACTTTTTATTGAGGGTTCTTCAGAGCATGTCTCATGGAGAGGTTGTTTCTTTTAAATACTATATACACATTATGTTTGCTGATATTGATATGCTGGTGTGTAAATTTGACCTGGCAGGTGAACCTCTGTACCCACAGTCTGTGTTCCATTCTCTGTGAATTCTTCAGTGGCACTGACCCTTGTGTTTGTAGGGCCCAAAACAGTGCCAGTCTTTAAAGTCACCTCTTCAATGAAAGTAGAACTACTTTGTATTTTCATTCTTAAGCATGCAATTATTGTTGCACTTTCATTACATATTTTTTAGTCATTAAGCTTCAGCAGAATTTAAGTGGCAACAGGAAAAATATTTTGATAGTGAAGCATCAAGCCTCTGGGTTACATCTTAAAAGCTCTTCACAGAGCAAATGTGATTGATTGACTGCCCTTTATTAATTTTAAGAGCATGCCTAGCTTTTTACAGTATCTAATAAAGCTTTTTGCCTCTTTAAGAGCAGTTCTAATAGTTCCTTATTACTGGCAGCATTAAAGTGAGGCAGTAAATAAACTCATACAGAGTGACCAATGATGTAATTCTAAAATGCAGTGAAAGAAGACCTGCAGTATTGTACAGCATATTCAGTATGGAAATCCCATTTTTCTCTCATAAATAGTACAAGTTTTTTTGCAGATATTTCTGTTACCATGATGCACCTGGCATCATTCTTTCCTAAGCAGGGTGGTCTGCCTGGCCAATTTTTTCCTCCCAGTCACAGTTGAAAGCATAGCACAGCTGATTAGGTTAGCACTCTTCTGTTCCTGTGTTTCACATGGAAAATTTCCAAATTTTGATTGTGCTGGCATTCGTCATTGTGAAGAAGGAGAGAGAAAAAACCACCATAATGGTCCTATTGGCACAAAAGACAAGAGACATCTGCAGTAGTGAAGAATCTCCCCTTCCTGGATTCATGCAGCAGACGTTGCTGCTGTCTCTGAATCACATGTTGGTGAATGTGCCCAAGTCTGGTCCCTGTAGCACCTCAAAATAACTGGAAACATTGCACAAATGTGGCAGAACAACATTTATTCACAGCAGGAGACTTGCACACTTCCCTCATGGTTGGTCCTTGCTGAGGACTTAAAAAGAGACTTTTTTTTTTTATAAGCCTGAGAAGATAGATTTAATGGTATATTTTGATACATAATGACCCGAGGAGAAGAACAGACTAAGTCCTTCCTAGTCCTTGTTTCAGCTTGCCAGGAAAAGTCTTGGGATTTGAAACACAACAGTATAACAATTAAGCTCTAAAACATGTGTTTGACCATTCTAATTGTGTGTCCAGCTCTAATGTTTCCTAAGCAAAATGGTTACAGTTCTGTACTCCTACTCTTTAAATTACTGAGCATTTCATTTTTGTCCTGCCTTTCTGAAAATAAGGGCACCATAACAATGAAGTTTGATGACTCAAGTTTCTTTGCAACAGCAAAAAGATAGTTTTGGGTTTCAAAAGAGGCGTGGTATTTCTTTGGACATGAGTAAAACTTTTATACTGCTAACTTTCCCAAACCATGTTGCAATTTTATGTTTGGTTTGGTGGTTTTGGATGGATGGCTGTTTTCGAAATTCCTGGATTTATCTTGTGTGGACTTTCCTTACTACCATTAGTGTGTGCTGTGAAATGGGGTCTGTTCACATTTGCAGCAATGAATAGTTAGATGTCTTTACACAATATCTTCTATATGAATATTTCAGCACATTAAGCCTTCAAAGCACAGTATGAACTCTTATCATCATTTTAGGCATAGAAGATTGAATCAGAGTCTTTTATTTAAAAGTGTAGTGACATCTGTCTTTTCCCTGGTTTCATGACAAGGTGATCTTCTGTAATGTTGCTTACCATTGCATGACAAATTCTATCTCCTCTGCAGTCTCTGTGCATCATATTCTATCATATTTCAGTATGAGGGTGATAGGTCACTGGAATAGGTCACCCAGAGAGGTGGTGGAGGCCCCATCCCTGGGGACATTCAAGATCAGGCTGGATGAAGCTCTGAGCAGCTTGATCTAGTTTGAGATGTCCCTGCTTATGGTGGAGGGGTTGGACTAGATGGCCTTTGAAGGTCCCTTCCAGCCCAGACATTCTATGATTCTATGATATTCTAAGCAATGGACAAATCAGAAAACAAAAATGGGAAATCGAATTGGTGACAGTTGTGGTCAGTGAGGGAATGGAGTTAAATGTCAGAGGAAGATGGGATTAGAGCTGAAGGTTTGAATCTGGCCAAACTTCCTCCTGCAGCACAGGATGTAATGGGGATTCCAGGTGTACTGGTTGTAGTGTGTAAGTGCCTTTAATTGATGGGCCAAGAAATTCGACAGCCTAACTCTTGGGACTTGAGAGCATGCTTCCCTTATGTAACTCCACCGAGTGCAGGTGAGTCCTGCCTTTGAGGTAACGATGGCATTTTAAGTATTTACCAGTATTGTTGCTTGAAAATAGGAATTAAAATACTCCAGTGCTTGTAAACAAACATTTCTTATTTCTCAAAATAATTATTTTTTTTTTAAGTCTCATGACTTACACGTTATTGAGCTGTGATTTTTCTTTTTAATAAATCAATGTAGCACCACTGTATTCCTCTATAGCAGAATAAAATTAAAAAGTTTACTGGCTAGGCATTGACTGTGTGGTTGATTATTATGTAATTATGCAGCATAACCACAGACTCCAGAGAACTTGGGCAACGAGCTTCTTTATATTCAGGATATTATTAACAATAAACAAGACACTTCATTGCTTAAATACTTTGTTTAATGGGTTCTCCATATAAATGACTGACATGGTGGTGCAGTTCACAGCCTCCCTGATTCCCATGATATTCCACCTCCACTGGTGAAGATAAGATGCATAATTCAGCTTTAATACATTTCCAGTAGCAGAAGATGTTGCGCAGGCGGTTTTAGAAATGGGATGAAGACACAGTAGCAACAAATAAATAAACAGATGAAGCTCTGTGTTATTAAGCTTCTGCTGTTGCTGCCAGACTAGTGTCAAACATGGACAGTAATTTGAACTAACTCTGGCTGGAAGCAGAACTAAAGTTCGTGGATGAAAATCACAGCTCATGGCAACAGTTTTACCTCTGCATACAGGTGTCATGCTACTGGCAGACAGCTCTAGGCTGGACAGTGAAGCTCTGCAGAGGTGGCACTGTGTCCTTTAACTTGGCAGATCAGTTTAACCCTTTCTTCCAAAGATACAAAACATTGTGTGTAGTTCCTTGTAGGCTACAGCTCGGAATCTCCTTTCACTAGCTTGTGCCATAAACTAGTGACTAAGAAGCACAGGAAGCCCCCATATCTCACATCTACAGGAAGAGCATGCAGGTGGAACCAGGCTTTCCATGGGGTTCTGTGTGGAAATGATGCCCAGCTCCACAGAAAGGGCCCACTCCCTGCTGTCCTTGCAGCCAGAACCATCAGCAGCTGAGCTATTGGAATGGGTTCAACCTCTGAAGTTATGCTGGGTGCTGCCTGTCACACGGGTGGCTTCCACCACAGGCCTGTCCTCCATAAGTCATGCTCTGTGTAGCTGGCAGCATCCTCTTCAAAAGACTGCAAGTTTTCTCAAGAAGGAGCATCACGGTGTGTTTGGTGTCCTCTGGCTGGCAGAACAGGTAACAGCTAGCTGGCATAGCTGTGCCCTGGCCACTATTTTATAGAAATTTCCTGTGGTGCTTGTGATGCTCTTTACCATGTTCTCAGGCATCCTTTCTGCAATCAGAGATGTTGGCACGTCCCCTGATAGCCATGGGAAGAGACATATACCTGGTGGTGGTAACACAGTGACAGGAGTTGCAGCCTGTCCACCCACAGTGTAGAGCTGAGGTCTGAGAAGGCCAGCAGTCTGCTCCCCACTCTGAGCATCTCCAGCTCTGCCTCTAGAAAGACAGATTATTTGAGGGGACCAACCCCAGCTGAAGTTCCTTTGCCCATTACACCCATGGACAAGAGGGCTGAGAACACAGTACTGACTTGGTGCAGATCCTTCAGTCCACTTTGCTAGGAGAGGCTAATCAGCTGCTTGTGCTTGTGCCCGGGGTACTTGGGCAGTTCCCAAGTTAGAGCTGAGTTTCCAGCAATAGTAGACAATGCAGTTTCTTCACATTTTGCAGCTGGGAGAGCTCTGTTGTCACAGCCTAGCCCGTGTTTGAGGATTGCCACTACTCCATCAGGATTCCATATCAAAGACTTCCTTGAAGCTCTCTTCCCTGAGGTAAGCAGCAGAGCTTCATTTCCAGGCTGGTAAAGTTCCTACACGCTGGTTCCCATGTAACTTCCTCACCCCTCCCTTTGTTGCCTAGGAGAAGATGAACTCTGCTTCAGGAACCCATCTGTAAAGTTATCTGTAAAGAGAGAATACTATTTCTCAAGTGCTGAAAAGTGATATGAAGATAGATACACCAATGCTGGAAGGGAGCCAGCTGGTACAAACACAATGGACCTGACCTAAATCAAATGGGTTTTCTTTTGTCTTACAGTGAAAATGGGTGACACTGGTGCTGTGTTGGTGCAGAAAATTAACAGCTGTGCCTGCTGCATCCTGCTGACAAGAATCACCAGTAAAGATTCAGGGCAGGGCATTTCCCAACGAACGTCACCCAGCAGTGTCACCAGCTGCTGTGCAAATCTTGTCAGAGGAAAAAATGTCAGCCATGAAGAGAGAGGGACCCCTTGTGAGGTGTGGCCGAGGACACTCCTTGCTCCCCCACCCCTCTGGACAACAGGGGCCTCCTCCTGCAGCTGTCTGATCCCTCCCCACAACCAGCAAGTGTCCTGGGGGCATCTGCCAGGAATGATGTGGTGTAACAGAGCAAGGCGAGCTGGGGAGCACAGGAACCATGCACAGCTGATGGGTTATTCTGGGGGAAGGATGAAGCAACGAGGGTGTGCCCCCTTGACTCATCCTCTGTTGATCAGGATTAGGATACTGAGTCATGTTTTAAAAAGAGCAGAAGAGGAAAAGAAGGAAATAAAAGTGTAGGAATCACCTGTCCCAGCTTGGGGCTTAAAAGTCATACATAGAAGTCTGAGGTAATCACTGTGCACTCCATGTGTAGTCAACAGGTAAAATAAAGACACCTTCAGAGAGCGGTGCCTCTCTAACAAAGATGCTTAAAATGGATCAGATAACACATCTACTGGATTTCTTTCCACTGACTAGAAAGAGAACACAGGATGACAAGTTCAGAATAAGCTGTCTAGCATGTAGCTAGGTAGGCTGAATCCTATTCTTGAAAATGTTTTATTTTTCTTGTTCTGATTAGGGAGCATGACACACAAGATCAGTAGAGAGTCTGAGCCAAAAAGAAATACTGAGCTGCAATGTGACCCTCCTTTGGGTTGGTCTTTTCCTCCTGCAGCAGCCCAGCACGCAACAGAGGACCTGTTCTTTAAGTACCACATTTACAAAGGCCCATGGATCTATTCTCACATTGCATCAGCACATACATGGACAAATTACTTTTTTTTTTTTCTTCTTCCCTTTGAAGAGATTTGGCACACTCCATGGTCTTTTGAAATCAAAGCAACAAACTGCTGCATTATGCTAACAAGCCCCTCCCTGAAGCCTATGGACCTCCAAAATACAGGTGGGAAAATACAGCCCATAGATCAATTTGCTACAGACCTTAGAAGAAATCTGATGCCATTGGGATGGGAATCAATGACCTAGAGATCAATACTTTTTTTGTGTGTTCCTGTCTCTTAAAATGCTGAGCAAGGAATTTGCTAATGACAAGTCAAATTATTGGCTGGACAAATATGTTCTTGGAGGATTAAAATAGTTTGCAATTCCTGCCAGGCCTCGCAATGGCTGACAAGGTAACTTCATTAGTGTAATGTATTTCTAGGGCAAGAGTAATTTGTCCAAGTATACTTGAAATGCTTGGATGAAATCATCTGCCTTGCCTTAGACTGCCATCAGAAATCAGATCTCAGGCCAAGCCTTTGGTCTCTTCCCAGCACCTGAACAGTGGGGATGGGAGCTGCTCTCGTGCTGCCGTGGACGTCCTGGCTGGAGGGGTGCACGAGCAGCGTGCCCTTCACGTGGCTGGTGAGGAGAGGAGTGGAAGAGCAGAGCTCTGTGCTGTGTTTTCCACTCTGGAGGTCTGCAGCAAAGCACCAAGTCTGAAAACTGGCTGTGTCGTGCTGTGCTCGTTGCTGCCCTGGCTAATGGTCCTTCATCTGTACAAATACTTCTCCAGCGGCTGGTGTTTCTGGGGGTACCCACAGACGTGCTGAACTGGACAAGTAATGGATATTCCTACAATCCAAATCAACAAAAGACTTCCCAGAGACACAAAAAATACCTCTTTCTAACCCAATCAAAATTAGAAAGTTGATAATAAAGAGGCACACTCAAATTACACAGCTACGCTTTGAGGCCTCGGCCATCCCGGGCTGGGGCTGACCCCATCCCCCTCAGTGGGCCTGATCCCCACCCCCTTTGTCTGCAGATGTCCTGTCCCACCCGCAGATGTCCCAGGGAGGTGCCCCCCAGCCCAGGGCTGCCCCTGGTGCCCCCCTGGCTGCCCTGCTCCTGGCTGGGGCAGTGGGACAGGCTCTGCCTGCCCGGGGATCTCCTGCAGCTCCCAGAGGTCACTGCCTGCTGCCACACTTGTGCTTGGTAGCAATGACACAAGTAACTACTCACTAAAGTGCAGGAGTGATTTACTTTAAGCACTTTAGCACCTGCTGTTGCTCATTAAGGGATTATCATGCCCCAGATTGTTCCTGGCAGCCCAGGGTTTACAGTTTTAGCCCACGGCAGGTGTGTACAAGTCACCTTAGGGTGGTGGGTTCATGCACTTGCTCTGTCCTCTCGCTGTCCCTCCCCAGCCTTCATGTTAAGACCTCAAAAGTGTCTTGAAGCAACATATTTTGGAGTTGAGACAATTAGGAGAAAATCCAACAATTATAGCAACATGCATGCTTTTGGTGTTGGATATCAGCTTTGATTCAGACTAGCAGGTCATTCTCCATTGTTGGTTTATTTTATTGCACTGTGGACATCATTGCAATTACCATTTCCTCAAAAGGCTAAGAATACACAAGTGGCAGAGCTGTGAACTTGTGCTAAAGCCTCTGCAGAGATCTGGGTTTTCACCCTGTCCCCCTGGGCTGGCATTCAGTGGGAGGAGTTATAGCAGTTTTCATATTATATATATTATATAATATAT
>NW_008624910.1:9296-29029 GCF_000691845.1 Merops nubicus | reverse complement strand
AATGAAGGTAGCAGACTGTTTGTGAGAGGCTGTTTGGAAAGGCTCACTTTAGAAGATAATCAGACAGAATGGTGAACATATGACTTCTTGAGGAGCTAAATTTTTCAGAAGTGTTTTAAACTGAGAAACAGGAAGAGGGAGTTTCTACAAAACTGATGCAATGCCCAGATTTGATTATTAAGATAGGAACAAGGACAGCAAAGGAAAAGATATGTAGAGAGATGAAGGTACATATCAAGGTAGCTTTGGTAGTGATACAGTAAACTAAGTAAAGTCATCATGAAAAAACATACAGATTGGTCAAAAATATTTTGAAGGTATTTTATGAAAGATATTCTACAGAAGCAAAGACGGGAATTTTCTTCAGCTTCACTTAGTCCTGTGTTCCATATCTTCCTCCAGATCAGATTGGAATATACTTGATTTTTGTTTTACTTTTTTCAAATAACATATGGTGGAGATTTTAGCAACCATCCTAAGAACAGGTAGATAGATGGACTTATTCACCTAATAGACTTGAAACCAACAGGTATTTTAGAATGGATTCAAATACTTGGTAGTGAACACAGGCACAAGAAAATATTACAGAAAATGATCTTAGAGTTATGACTTCATTTAAATTAAATGGGGAGATAGACAAAGGTAGGACTAATTATGGCTCTTCCCTTGAAAAGATCGAACTTAAAGGAAAAGGAAGGGAGACAATTAAATTGAAGAGCTTGAGGACTTGGATAAATAAGGAGCTTGGAAAAGTCTTTAAATCAAAACCAGAAAGAGTTGTTTTGACCTGTCATACATATAAGAGAAAAATAACAGATATAATTCTAAAATCAAGTGAGAAAAATAAACCCTGTATTAAGACTACCAGAAGTGCTGTTCACTGATATTCTTCTGGCACTTACTCTCTAGGTTAGTAGAACTTTTGAAAAGGAAGAGAGCTTGCTCCTTAGTAGACTGCAGCTCTGTGAATGTGTTCAGAAGGAAGCAACTTATGAAATGGAGAATGTAGCACCCAGTATGGGAGACAGACAACAAACAAGGATCATGCAGGTCAAGTGAGTGGTGGAAGCAGTTGGTGGCCTGCCTGCAGCAGGCAGTAGAGCTGAAAACTAAGTGTCAGAAGACTCAGACTCTCCCCAGGACTCACAGGAACTCCATGTGAAACTTGAACTCAGGTAGTCACTTGTAATTGCTGGATGGGAAAGCAAAATTGGAGGAGAAAAACTGCCTAACGTAAAATGGGCAATAGATGTATGGTGTTCAGCTGTTTTATGGATCTCACTAATAATTCTCTGTGGAACCTTTATGTTTGTTGTAATGAAACACCAGTTTAGACACTTGAAGACATGTAATATTTTAAGAAAGGGTCTACATCAAGGCTCTGACAGATGGTGTGTCTTGTCACAACATTACTCAAGAACATACAGATAAAACTATACAATAAAGATGGATGCAAATTAGAAATTAGATTCATAAGGGATGAGATGCTGAAACAATTTATGATGAATACAGATAAAGTAAAAAAAAAAAAAAAGTGTATTTGCTTTATGATGGGGTATTCTTAGCTTGTGAAATGGTTAGATAATAACACTGCCTGTGACAGCGTATCAGACCCGATGACCCAGGGTAGCATCAGAACCAAAGCAGTATTCTTTCATCAAAGGCAGCCCTACAGAAAGACTAGTTTCCAGCAGTTTTGTAGCTATTAATGGCCACCCATCTATTTCACAGAAGTTAAACACAGATGTCTACATTAGACCAGGACAATCTTTACTTGAAATTTACATTATATTTAGACCATTATCTTTTCATAAAGTATAGAAAGACAGAATATTTGGGATTTTTCTTGAAACACCAGACAGAAATATTTCATTGTCAGAATCCATATTACCTATGCAAGTAGGCAAAGGTTTGTCCCAAACTCTTCGATCTCCACTTAAGCAGGTCATAATACTACTACCATGCATCGTATAGCCAGGATTACAACTGTATAAAATGACAGTGTCTATAAAATGTCCTTCATCTCGGATCTTGTAGCCATAATTTGGTATGCCAGGATCTTCACACTTCACTAGGTCAAAACCTGCAAACAGAAGTGGGAAGAGAAATGAATTTTAAAAAAAAAAGACACTGATATAAAATATCAAACAAAATATAATACCAACTAATCCAATCTTGATGCAAATTATATTCTCGTGATACAATTAGATTAGATGCATTCATAGTGACAAAAGATAAATTATATATCATTTGGGTAAATCAGAAAGTGACACACCAAGAACTAACAATTCAGTATTTGACTATGGCATATGTTTATTGAAGAAAGAATATTATCTACGCTATCCTAAAAAAGATTAGTGAGTAATTTGTTAATTTATACCACCTCTATTCTTTCATTCCTTTTATATTCAGAGAAAAGAAAGTATCTGTATTTGGCACAAAGTGGGAGCTTCACCTCCTCATCTAATCTCCATAATGAAGTCAGCAGACCATAATGGTAAATCAGGAAGAAAACGCAAAAGTTATTTCATCCATCCTAGTGTCAAGAGAGTATGGCTTGAGTTTTTTCTCTGCTGAAATGAAGAAATACTCCTACACTACTTTTCAATTGAACATTCCCTTTTTGGCCTGTTAACATGATGAAAGGGATAAACAGCTCCCTCTGTGCTCCTTGGAATGAGCAGTTGTACTCTGAGCAGCTACAGCTATGTCCATATTTTATCCTTTCCTCTCCACATTTTCTCCATATAGCATTGCTAAAATGTAAAGATTTATTCTAAACCTCTCCTTTTGCCTTGAGGCCCAGTTCTTGCAGCAATATAATGAGTGGTTCCAAAGTGATCTTTCTCAAATCCAGGTTCTTCTTTGTGGATTATTCCTTTATTACTGCCTTGTTCCTAGCCCAAAGAAGCAAGTCTACTTCTACAAGTGTTTTCCATTTTGCTGTCCTTGTTTTACTGAAGAGTTTCATTAAGTGGTTCTGAATCAGGGTGCCAGTCTTCCCTTTAATCTGCTTTTTTCAGCTCAGTCTCTGTATGAGGATACCCAGAGAAGTTGTAGATGTCCACTCTCTAGAAATGTCGAAAGTCAGTTTGGATGAGGTTTTGAGCAGTCTCATCTAGTGGAAGGTGCCCCTGCCCATTACAGGGCAATTTGAACTACATGATCTGTATGGTCCCTTCCAGTCCAAACCATTACATATTTCTATGACTGAATGAAACCATCCACTAATCAGATAACTTTATGGTGAATAACATATCCACAGGCAACCTTTCATATTTTTACAAATGCACAGACTAGAGTTGGTATCATATTTTTCTCATTGCCTTTCTCCTAATGCTGAGAAGATCAGCTGCAAAAAAAAGGTATCATGGAGTCTAATACCTTGCTTTTCTTCACGTAAAGGTGCTAAAGCTGTTCTACAACCGAGTCCTCTGAAAATACAAAATGCCTTTGTTTTCTTTTTTCATAAATTAAGCACAAAGGTTGAGATTTGCCTCTTATAATTCAGGCTTCTGAAAATTAAAGGGTTAAATTTGAACTAATTACACTACTTTCATAGTCAGTAAAGAAATATGAATCTCAAGAAAACTAACTCTTATTTAGATATGTGGTCAGTTCAGTCAGCTTCTGGAAACATTTATTTTCTACCTTTTTTTTTGTAAACTGGGGTTCTCTCTATATAGTAGGCTACAGTGGCTGACAAAGTATCTTGACTTAGTGAAAAGGAACCTAAACCAAAAAAGAAGGCTATTCCATCAAATAGACACTGCATGTCTATCTGTATTAGTATCTTAAGAAATGTCAAGCCTCAAGACCAAAGAGAATGCTCTGACCACAGCTACGAACTTGTTAAACTCAATTACTCTTCAAAAGATTATGTTTGGAAAAGCCACTTCCTGGGAATTTAGCTCATGCTGACTACTACACCTGAGACTGTTTGGGAAGAGTGCTAAACAGCCCGAGTTAGAAGCATGCTAGCATTTAGCCTAACAATTCACCAGTCTAGACAATCACTTTCCCACACTCATACTCATGCCCTGACAATGGTTAGTTTACTAACACTGGTGTCAGGAGTATGGATAATCACACACAGTACAAACGAATTACAGAGATTTATCATTATTCCCTTTCTAAATGATCCTTTCCCATGTGCATATTTTCACATCCCTGCAATATTACTTTGTTGACAAAAAAAGGAACAAGCAAACACACTCAGTTTCCAGACAAAAGAGATAGCATTCATTTTAACTAGCTCAGCATCAACCATGCAAACAGCCACATCTCAACCACCTATCTTTTAGAGGTAATAGTAACTTATGGAGTATGAGCTCATCCTACAGTAGATACCTAAAACAGATTGGATGAACTATGCAATTCTAAAAAGGTCTGTTTCTCTTCATGCACTATAAAAAGTCAAAATTAATAGTTCCTACAGATGAGCTTAACTTCAAAAGAAATAGCTATATTTCATTGTTATAATTTCCTTATTAAACATACAAAGACATATATTTAAAACTCTGAAAATATAGACTGTTTGATAGATAACGTGATGATATTTTAATGCTGATTCGACAGCATGTGCCTGTGTAACACTATTTCTCTACCATCTGCTTTTAGATACTTTCTAATCCTTTAGTAGATGCAACATTTGGTTATCATTGGCAGTGGCACGTGTTTGACAGGTGAAACTTCCCTAATTAAAGAACGTATTTGTTCATGGTGAACAAAACTTTCCCTAAGACTATATATAGTTAGAAAGTTACATGAGAAATTGATTCTCCAGTACCTTCTACCACATAAAGAAAAGAAGGTTGTAAGGGAGAAGTAGTATCTTTTATAAGACTAACAGACAAATTTGCATGAAATGAATCAAACTTTTGGATAAACAAGCACTATGGATATAGAGTCTTGTAGATAGCCATTTTCACTACGGTGGATCCCCAGACTAGGATAAAACTATTGTTCTGACTTCCTATCTTTTTATGTGTTGTTAAGCATTGGAACAGGCTACCCAGGGAGGTGCCAGTCACCAGGAGTACCCTGGAGGTACCTAAATGACATGTAGATGAGGTGCTTAGGGACGTGGTTTAGCAGTTGTCTTGGTAGAGTTAGGTTAATGGTTGGACTTGACAATCTTAAAGCTTTTATCCAGCCAAAACAATTCTATGATTCTATTTAATCCACTTAGCATCATGTTTTGCACAAGTGTGTCAATACACATGATGCAATGCTAGAGAATCTTATTTCTTGCCCTCTCTCTTTTATGCAGCACTGCCTCTGTAGGATGATGGGTCTATAAATGCCCCATTCATCAGAATAAGGGCTCCCTGAACCGTGGAAAACCGTGTTTAGAGTGTTTATCTTCTTAAAATCTGTTTGAACAGTATACATGGAAGATATGCTATTCCATTTTCTCAACTTCAGTAATGATCCCTGAGGACTCCTGAAACCTTACTGACATGAAGAACTAAAGAAATCCTGCCACAAGCTTCAGATGTTTGACAGAAGCCTAGCATAGCCTGACAGCACTTTCTTTATTCTTGGCTTAAAATAGGACTGAGAAACACAGAATTTCTGTTTTTCAGTTAGCTTATTAATGGTTTGCATCATTACTGTAAGTCATTATACATCCAACTATTCACTAACACTTCTTTGTGCATTCGACAGCTACGAGTTCTCCAAAGTGATCTACAGTACTATAAAAGTCTGTCTGTTCAAAATAACATTGTTTTACTTGATCGCGTTTGCAGATTCTGGCAGAAGTCCATGGGGACCCAGAGATCACATGTTGAAATTCACTTAACTACTACATTAGAATATGATAACTGAATTATATACAATCTGATACAAAGATATTAAAATAATCATTAAATACAATGATGTTGATATTACTTATTAACATAAAATCTTACTGCAGCTGTTATAGAAAGACATTGTTCTAAAATAAAATTTTTCTGAAGACAAATTAATTCAAAATGTGGATTTAGATTTGGCATTTAGGAAGAGACAAAGAAAAACTTGCTGGGTTTTGTTTACTTCAAGCCTAAAATATCTAACCTGTAAAATTATTTACTAGCCTTTGACAGTATTTTGACTAACATGGTTTTGAAATTACTTCTGTATGTTGATAAATATGTAGCATGCATATAACTTGGCATTCACATATTAAAACATATTGATTTTCATTACAAAAGTTTGTGTAGGTGTGTGCATGTTTCTTAATAAAAGCTTTATAATAAATAAAGTTTGTTTAGAACTTCTGTTGAAACTAGATGATCTTTAAGGTACCTTCGAACTCAAACCATTGTGACTCTATATAACAAAATTCAATTAATGTTGCAAAACCAGAATATGTTAGTTAGTTAATTACTTACTGACTCTTCCTTTCCACCAGCAGAGGCTGACCTAGATCAATCACATGAATTTATTGATTTTATCCATTTACTCTTTTAACAAATATCATAAATATAGATGAGTATCTCTAAAGCTAGCATACTTTTGCTGTTCTGCTTTAAGCAGCATTCTCCAAATGTGGAAAGACTTTTTCACCTGTCAATAGCACTATCCCAAGGTGACAGTGGTTCTCCAAGAGCCTCATACTCTACAAATACTCATGAAGTTGTATTTCTGTATCTGTAAATGACAAAATACCTCTGCAAGTTATAAGCAGGAAAAAAACAGTTTTGGTAAAGACACCGTGTTTGAGTATATAGCAGTACACAGAGGAATTTCTGAGCCTGTACATGTGTCAGAGGACATGAAGTCCCTTGCAGAAATATATCAGGTTCTGAATAATTATATTTGAGATGCTGTGGGACCATTTATCTCAACAGAGAAATTAAGATTTTCACTCAGTCTATTTTAAATCTCAAATCTAATCAAATGTTTATTTGGGGTAAAGTGTTAGATAAGCTGATTGTAGAGAACATGACCACTCTCTGTCTTGGTTATCAGACTTCAGTTTCCTATTTCACAAACAATATAGAGAAAAAAAAATAACATGCAAACAGAAACATCTAACTGGAAGCAAAAATATAAAATGTAAATTCAAACATTCTTGAGGCACTAAACCCTTCAGTATTTGCTGTTTGTTTAGATAGACCTCTAGGTGTTTAGAACACCTCTCTGTGTTGCCTCACAGCCTTTTTTTGTAAGAGAGATGCCAGTCCCCTAATCATTTTCATAGCCCCCTGCTGGACTCCATCCAGTACTTTCTTGTCTCTAGAACTGCTGAGCCCAGAACTTAATACAGTACTCCAGATGTGGCCTCACTAGGAAAGAGGAGAGAGAGTGGAGAAACTCCCTCAAACCTGCTGGCCACACTCTTCTTAATGCACTTCTTAATAAAAAGCATGAGGAAAAAAAAAGTTATGAGTTCATGGTCTAGAAAATGGACAAAAAAAAGACACTCTGAATTCCGAGCTATGGTACTCACTCAAATTTTAATTACTACACAAAGGAATTCTGAGGCATGTTAAATTGTGTCTGTCTTAGCAGAACATATCAGCGTACGTGGACCTGCGTAAGGACGTGGGAGTGCTGACCAATAGCCAGCTGAATATGAACCAGCAGTGTTCCCAGGTGGCCAAGAAGCCCAACATCATCCAGGCCTGTATCAAAAATAACGTGGCTAGCAGGACTAGGGAAGTGATCATCCCCATATACTCAGCACTGGTGAGCCCACACCTCGAATACTGTGTTCAGTTTTGTGCTACTCACTCCAAGAAGGACATTAAGGTGCTAAAGCACCCAAAGAAGGACAACAAATATGGTGAACAAATCTTATGAGGAGCAACTGAGAGAATGGGGGTTGTTTAGCCTGGAAAAAAGGAGGCTCACAGGAGACCTTACTACTTTCTACAACTACTTGAGGCTGTAACGAGGTGGGGGGTCAGTATCTTCTCCCACTTAGCAAGCAATAGGACAAGAGGAAATGGCCTCAAGTTGTGTTCTGGGAGGTATAGATTGAATATTAGAAAAGCTTTCTTTACAAAAAGTGTTGACAAGTATTGGAATATGCTGTCCAGGGAGGGAGTGGAGTAACCATCCTTGGAGGTACTTAACAGACATGTAGAATGACACTTAAGGAGATGGCTTAGTGGTGACCTGGCAGTGCTGCATTTACAATTGGACTTGGTGACCTTAAATATCTCTTTCAACCAGAACAATTCTGATACTATGATTCTATGAATGTAGGTCCCCTATGACTACCCAAATAATTAGGCTTCTTGATTTTTTTTTTTTTTTCTTTTTTCTTCTTTCTGGCTTAGTAAACCCTGTCCATACTTTGGCAAAAAGTATACTACATCAATTAAAACTTTGCCCATGGAGATGGAAGAGAAATGTTTTAAAAGAGAGGAAATAATTGAACTGGCAGTAAAATATACGTAACAACACAGCCCCAAGTACTGTGGTCCCATGGTGCAAATTTGCTCAACAGTTTTTGTCAGGTTAACTTTATTTACAAGCTCTATGTAGGATTATTTATTTTTTATCAATATCATTCTGGCTTTATACCAAGCCAAATGTAGAACTGGCAAAAAAGCACAAAATGCTCATAAATTTCCTTCTGTATGCTCTAGTTAATTTTACAGGAATTCAATCACATGTCCATGCCAGATTCAGGTCAGATTTGTATTGGTGGGTGTTCTAATGCTGCACAAATTAATTTTTAATGATCATGTAAACCTGGTCTCAAATATGAGGCCAAGAAGCTGTAACGGCCAAGTGAAGGAATACTATATCCACCAAGCAGTAAAAAAAAAAAAAAAAGAAAATTCTTTTTTTTTTTTTTTAATATTTGGAGGCAATTTCTTCTTGTACATTTAAAAAAACATGGACTTGTGTTTTAATTTCTGTGGACTCTGGTAGTTTGTAATATGACCTCTAAATGGAAAGCCTATCAGAAACAACTATAAAAGGCATTTTAAGAGAAATGCCAGTTGGGGTATTTGCAAAACTTTAGATGTCTGATCTAAAGAGGAACAGGTCCTGAAAACAATCTATAACAAATAGGTGTAGGTCAACAGTACCAGCTTAGATAAGAAATATATAATTTCATATCAATATTACTATTTGTTACAGATGGGGAAATACTATTAGAACAGGAAGAACACTAATTCACATAAAAACTTCACAAGAAAAACCAGGCTGAAAATTTTGCAGCTCATGTATTAAGCACTAAAGGATTAAAAGCACACCTCATTGGATTCCAGATAGTGTTTAATCATCTCTGGTAATTATATTACATACTATATTGTAAGTATAGCCTGGGTGGGCCCTACTTAATGAAAAGGTAATGTTGTCTTTTCACTTCTAGTTGCCATATAAGTCATGGGCTCATAAATTATGTATAACGTCTCCTGATAGAATCATAGAATGGCTTGGGTTGGAAGGGACCTTAAAGATCATCTCATTCTAATGCCCCTGCCATGGGCAGCAACACCTCCCACTAGACCATGTTACTCAAAGCCCCATTGAACCTGATCTTGAACACTTCTACTGTGTCAGCCTGTCCTCATAGGAGAGCTGTTCTAGCTCCCTGATCCTCTTTGTGACCTGAAGAGCTTCTTTTATGGGCATGGGGGTGTTCACCATTGCCCTGGCAATGCGCAGGCCTTGTGAGCCTCTCTTGCCAGAGCTGCTGGTTCCTGAAGGGTCTCTCTGGTCCCCTGGTGTTTCCCTACCAGAGGAAAGCCTTGGGAATACCCCTGTATGCTGAGGTCTGCTGCTGGTCAACCTGTTCCCAGAGCAGCTGATCTTGGCAGCTGGTTGAGACCTTCAGCTTCTTAAAAGGATGTGGTAAAATATTTTGGGATAACTCCAAAAAAAAAAAAAAACCAAAGAACAGCAAAGTCATACATAAATCTTATTTCAGTACACACATGGAACTACTAAAAGATTTTTTAATATTAAAAAAGAAAGGTAATATGAAAACATAGGACCTATCAAGAACTCTTTTAGTATTATCTAAATCTCTAAATAATTTAAGCTCATAAACATAATCTGTTTAAACAGAATAATTTTTGAACTATCAAAGAGTAATTAAAAGTATGAAATGGTGCTTGAGTTAATGTTCAGAGTCTATAATGGATTTCTAAATGCATGTAAATGTCAACAAATACTCATTCTGCAGTCGATGCATCTTAAACATCCATAACAATCTATTTAATTAAATCAATGTAATTCAAAATGAGAGGTTTTGGCACTTTCTTTCTGTCTTGGAACCATTTATGTTTGTAGAGAAAAATAAGTCTATATTATGTACTGGAAAATGTGCCAGTTACAAAATCTCTACCTAATTAGAATGATAGAAAGGTCCATAGAAAGCAAAGTGTTTGGATAATGTGGCTATAGTTAATTATAAGAAACTTACACGAATTTTCCAAGAGCCTAGGATGACAAATTAGCATGGGCTGTATGCAATAAGACAAAATTAGATCCAGATCTCTTTCTCTTGGATCTGTAAAGATTTTGTAAGGAGGGATTAAATATTTTTATGTCCTAGTGACAGAACGTTTTATATTCTAACACAAATCATCTGAAAGAGTCCAAAGGAGCCACATTTTTCAAATAAACTGATATATTTCTACGAGCTTGTGCAGCAGAGTGTTTTAGAGCTGTCAAAATCCTTACAAATTAATTCTGGATTATTTTTTCCTAAAAAATCATGTTTTCATAAACTCAACTTCAAAATTTAAAATACATAACTAATTTTTTTAAAAAAAATGGTTATGTAATTTCAGAACAGAACGTTTTATATTCTAACACAAATCATCTGAAAGAGTCCAAAGGAGCCACATTTTTCAAATAAACTGATATATTTCTACGAGCTTGTGCAGCAGAGTGTTTTAGAGCTGTCAAAATCCTTACAAATTAATTCTGGATTATTTTTTCCTAAAAAATCATGTTTTCATAAACTCAACTTCAAAATTTAAAATACATTACATAACCATTTTTTTAAAAAAAAATTAGTTATTTCAGAAGAGGTAAATTCAACAGTTTTCAGGAAGGGAAAAGATGAATCAGAAGACAGCTAAAAATAAACTTTGATTTGTCGTGGCTCAGCTAGTATGAGCTTAATTTTCACCAGAAGTTGGGAGGGAGCTACAGCCAGGATAGACCACTGAACCAGACCATAAGTTTTTTGACATCATACTGATGTCATACTGACAACTGCCAGGTTAGGCACGTTTTTTTGGTCAGGTGGTCCAGGGTCACACTGTCATTTCTATTTGGAGCTAATGCATTTGTCTGTGCTTTATATCACTTGTCTTACATGTTGTTTCATTACTGTTACTCTTATTGTTGTTTACTGCTCTTTTTGTGGTGTTGTATTAAACGCTCCTATCTTAAGCCACAGAATTCTGTATTTTTCTCCCTTTTGTCCCTTCTGTTCAGGGGCAGGGGGATGGGAGGACTTGGGGAGGGATGAGTGAGTGGCCATTTGATGATCAGCTCCTGGCTGGGTCTAAACCATGACACATGACACATCTCAGGGGCATACACAAATGTCTTGAAATGTCTAACATTAAGAACAAAAACCTACCCTATATAAATATTTACTTTTGAATAACACTATGGGAATTATGGAATAGAAAAATATCTTTACATTTACGTTGCTTTGATTTTATAATTAGACTTAGTTTGTTTTCATAAATTAAACAGCAAACCAACAATAAGGCCTTAAAAGATCTTACATTTGAATTGAAGAATGAAGGAGTTTGCAAGAATGGTCAGTCCATCATCCTAGGTTTCTAAGATCAGATCACCTACCTGACTTGAGAAACTACTTATCAATAAGACAATTAGTTGGGTAATAGTAGCAGTGGTTCATCTTGTCTCATACTCATTAGCTGAACCTTCTCTTTCCCAAAACAGAGTGTTGAATCGATAATCCTAAACTGGAAATAATTATTTTTCCTCTAGCAGGAGGCCAAAGTAGGCAAGACAACCAGGGGAAATGAACAATAGGATACTGGCAGTTCTGTTTAAGTGTCCCATTTAGCAGGAATTTTTGCTTGTGGGAAAATTCTGGTTACAGCAGTGGGAAGAAATTGTCAGTAACACTACTTTCTGCTCACGTAAAACTTTGAAAAGAGGAAATGACTACTAAGGTAAGTACGTTGAAGGGCATTCAACACTACAAAACAACAGGAGTATTTCTGTGAAAAGCAGAGAAAAATGTACAAACTTTTGGAACAAATCCCAGTTAACACTCAGTAAAACCAGCTGCACATACATATAATGACAAAATCTATTTATAATGGCTTCATAGATATAGATTTTAAAGAAATATTAGAAAAAAATCAGGCTCAGGTGGCAAAGAAGACAGAGCAGTTCTGTCCTTCAAGCCATTGCATTCACATTTCACAGAAACTGTGTTCTCACTAAGGTCTCAGAAATAATGCTTCAAATATGACCACCTCTTTAATATTAAAGTAAAATAATCTTTAGGCCAGCACTTCTGAGATTATGAACCTAGCAGAAATTTGCTTGCAAACTTCTATCACATACTATAGCCAGGATGAGGTCCACTCTGATGAGACCTATACTGGAGTAATGTGTCCAGCTCTGGGGTCCTTAGCAGAAGAAGGACATGAAACTGCTGGGGCAGCTCCAGAGGACAATAAAGATGATCAGAGGCCTGGAACTCCTCTCCTACAAGGACAGGCTGAGAGAGCCAGGTTTGTTCAGCCTGGAGAAGGGAAGGCTCCAAAGGAGACTTTATAAGTAACCTTTCAGTACTTACAGGGATGGGAACGGTCCTTTTAGCAGGGCCTGTTGCAACAGGACAAGATGAGATTGTTTTAAATAAAAAGAGTAGATTAAGACTAGATGCAAGCAAGAGATTTTTTACACTAAGGGTGGTGAAACACTGGAACAGGTTGCCCAGAGAGGTGGCAGATGCCCCATCCCTGGAAACATACAAGGTCAGGTTGGACATAGCCCTGAGAAACCTGCTCTAGCTGAAGACACCCCTGCTCAGTGCAGTAGGGTTGGACTTTTAAAGGTCCCTTCCAACTTAAACGATTCTATGATCAGCAGATGAGAAAAAAAAATACACTTAAGAGTTTCTTAAACTCTACCTAATTTGCACAACTGAAAAAAAAACTTACTTTCATATTTTAAAAATATAATTTCAATACAAATGGAAACTGACACATACATAGGGACATCTTTGGTGATCTCTATTAGACACTCTCACCTTCAAAGCACAACTGCATTGTAAACTTCATAATAGAAGATGTTAAAAAAATCTATTCTTCATAACTGATGTGAATTACAACAGGAAAAACTGATGGGTTTAGATCAGATGATAATCCCTGACCCACACACAAAATCACAAGAGTCCCTCAACAGATTTTATCTGGCAATTATCAGAACCAAATCAAAATAACCTTTAAAAAGGAATTACCTTTTTCATATGTTCTAATACCTCGTATCAAATCTCATTTTTCCTCAAATGAAAATGAAAAATAGTTACCATCTTTCTCTTTCTAATCCTATACACAGAGGGCTAATTAAGTCATTTAATGATGATAAATTATGTAGTTTTAAAAAGAAAAGCATTTTTAGTTTCTATGTTCAGAGAGCCTTTTTAAAAAAAGATGTTGTTCATCTTTTTACATATACATTTATTTACAACACACAATTTTAATTTAGTCAGAAGCCTGGCCGTAAGTCCAAATATTTTTGGAGAACACAGTTTAATAATCATGGTCTCTTCAGTCTGTACTCGTATCGCAGTATCTCACTTCTGTTCTTTTTTTTTTTTTTTTTTTAATTTCTCCTCTTCCTTGTTCAGTCCTTGTAACTTTCTTCTACTGATGCAACCTCAGTTCTCCACTTCATAAGCTTCCCATATTTCTTGGGGAGCTTGTCTTGCTCCCCTCCTCTCTTATATGTTGTGTTTGGTTTGTGCCTGGTCATGTTTTGGTCTCAGAGGAGAAGGCTAATGGTGTGGGGCCCTGTAAGAAGCTCTGTGAAGCTCTTCCAAGTTCCAAGCTGAACCTGCCTCTGGCCAAGGCCAAGCCAATCAGTACCTCTGCAATAACATATTTAATAAGGGAAAATCTGTTGGTCAAGTTCCTTTTGTGTTGGGAGCTCTTTTGTGCTGGAAATTAGTAGGACCAGAGAGAAACAACAGTGTGGATGCCCAGGTCAGTGAGGACAGAGTGGAGGTGGCACACTGGAGCGGCCATTCACTTTCATCCTGTGGTGAGAGGGCAGGAGGAGTCCTTGCAACCCTTAGTTGTAGAGCTCCTCTCTACCTCAGTGGCAGAGAAGAATCCCATCTGCAGCCTGCAGAGGACTCCATGTTGGAGCAAGGGACTGCTCCATAAGAAGGCTGAGGTTCTGAAGGAGCCCTGCACTAAAGCAGTGTGTCACTGGGAGGACTCTAGCCCACAGAAGAGACACACATTTGTGGCAGACGTTTGTGGAGTACTGTTTCCTGGAGGAAGGACAGCATGTTGCTGCAGGGGAGGACTGTGAGGAGATTTCACCTTGAGGAGGGAGCAGCAGGAAAAACATGAAACAGACTGGGACTGACCAGTGTCCCCATCACCTCCCACCCTCACCCTGCTTGTTGGGGTGACAGCAACAGAGAAGGCCTTGATACTGTGCAAGCACTGATCAGCATTAGCTGAAGAAAATTAACTCCATCCCAGACAAACCAAGTACAGATAGGCAAACTGTTTACCTCCAGCCTAATCCAGGACTACAGAGAGTGCTCATGAAGGAGAAGATATTTTGGAGTGCTCATTCATAATATCATAGAATTGCCTTGATTGAAAAAGACCTTTAAGATCAACCATTAATCGTCCAACCATTAATCCAGCACTTTCAAGTCCACCAGTAAACCATGCCCTTAAGCACCACATCTACATGCCCATTACACACGTCCAGGGATGGTGACTCAACCACTTCCCCGGGAAGCCTGTTCCAGTGCTTGATAACCTTCTCGGTGAATAAATTTTTCCTAATATCCTATCTAAACCTCTGATGGCAAAACTTCAGGCTGTTTCATCTTGCCTTATCTCTTGTTACTTTGGAGAAGAGACCTGCACTCACCTCTCTACAACCTCCTTTTATGTAGTTGTAGAACTACCCTATTCATATGACCTAGTACTGGAACTTGCTCACATTAAATCTGGCTGTCTAAAGATTTATATCTTCACAAATTCAGATAGACTTTCTTTTAGAATTGCTTTTTCTATGCATACAGCTTACATTAATTATACTGCTCTTAAAGTGACCTGTGAATACATATATAAGACACTCATTTAGTGATTCCTGCATCTTGTTTATTTTCATTTAATTTTGTCTTACATTTTTACAAGTGTGTGTGAAGATTCTCTTTGTAACAGATCTTATAGATCAATTAGCTACTGAAAGGAAACTTTAAGAGCTTCTTTTCATTACTGGATTGTTCTGCTCAACTGACACTAGACAGCCTGAGGCAAAGGCACTTTATTTCTGAATTTGAGTCTCTTTGTGTGCTAGTATAATTGACTGAGTGTGCAGTTTCAGAACATTGTTTTCACTGACATTTTTTTAACATTTTCAATTGCTCTAGAGTAGGAAATGAACTAAATTAAATTTCAGGTCAGGATTCTCTTAAATTAATTTCCAGCTATAAGCCATTTATATAAATTTAGATTATGCTAATTCAGATTCACCTTCCATGCACTAACTTTCACTGTCTCTTGAAAGATGAAGGGATTGAGAATGCTTATAACAGAAATTAAACTGAAAATTAGAAATAAGTCTTTAGCAATAATAGAACAATACGAATGTCAAACCAGTGCATCATGCCTGAGAAATGGATTTCAAAATTTCTTTTCTTACATTTAAAGGTGTATCTTGATCTCAATTATAAGGATATTATAGAATTGCTAACTACGCATGCTAGATATAGAGGATAGAAATGCAAATATAAAAATCAAACCTGCAGTTAAAAAAATAAATCTATCCTTGCACAATCCTAAATCTATTTTCTTTTAGAAACAGTAGGTAAAATGATACAAGTTCTATGGAGTGGAGCACAGCTCAATGGCCTGAATCTTGCCCACTCTTCTGGCAGAAATGGCAGCCACACAGAATTCTGTTTTCAGCAAAAGTAACAGTCATAGATTCAATATTGCAGGAAGTTAACATTAAGTTAAGATCCAAGTCCATATAACATTCACTCCCCAAAAGACAAAAGCTTACTGAGGTTTTTTCCAGCCCTCATTCCCATCTGTTTTGCCAGTTACATGGTGAAGCATAGCAGATACAGCCATCAGCAGAAAACATGCACAGAATTTACTGCCCAAATCATGCAGATAGACAAAAAATACAATGTGGTTAACAGCATGGCCAATAAACAGAGTAATATATTCACTCATAGTAGATGATGTAAGAGAGGAAGGAGCAAGCCAAGCCAGGACTCCAGCAGTGGAGGAATGAATAAGCCAAGTCAGAAGTTCAACTATATTCATAAAAAAGTCACTATAATAATTATCAAAGAGATGCATTGCCAAATACATTACTCATGCACTGTCCAGCCCCACCATGGCTAGGAACTCCAGTTGCAGCAAATAGTCAGGGAAGCCCCTACAGAGTACATCCACCCATAGATAAGCTTGCCCAGCTCACTGCAAGCAGAACCAGCCCTTATACGGTTGAATTAACTTCAAAGGTGGGACACCTGGTGTTATCCTCCTAATTGGTTTTCACCCAAGGCTGGCCAAGTCTTGAGAGAAAACCAAAAGGAAGGTTTTTCCTGCTATAGAAAAATTCTCTGCCTGGTTATGAGAATCACCCATATATAAACTTTAATTCAGGGCCTGGGGTTCAGACCCCAGCACTTCACCATCTTAGCACAGAAGTCCAAGAAAATATCTAATTCCATATTATAGGGAAAGGGAAGATACAAATAAAAGACAAGTGTCAAGGAACTAAACATGGCACTTCATTTTAAGCCTATAGCAGGAAGTCAGGAACAGGTGAATGAAAGCCCTTCAGAAAATTAAAAGCTAGCTACAGAGTACACCACAAATCTCTGAATAGTTTTCAGACTTTTTATAAAAAGTCTAACTAGTTTTGCAAGTTTCTGAAGCACACAGGAGCTTGTTATGAGACAGAACACACTGCTGAGTGGTCCAGTGCATCCAGGCACGTTCCTACAGCTATGTCTGTCTGTATTCCTGGAGCAGATGGACCCTTCCACTGCCTCATTTCAAGGGACTCCAAGGCTTACTCTGCAGGTAAGTGAAGCTTTCTTCTATTATATCCTGCACAAGACTGAGGACCCATGAAATTGCCACAGAGAGCTAGATAAGCTACTCCTGAAAAAGTAGTTGTCTGGATAAGGATAAACAACAACTCCATGCTATCTCAGACAGGCAAGTTCCAGCTTAAGAAACTTGGTAAAATTTCTGTCTGAGGAAGAGTCCCAAGAGCAGTTCTTCATAGTGATAAAATTCCTTACACATCATAACCTCAGGATACTTTCTGAGGACATGGGTGGATGGTATAATGAATATAGACACCCATCTTCAGGTACCTTTAAAAGAAATTAATTATGAGAGTTCTAGCCAGTACTGTGAGAGAAAGTCTTTTCTTCTCAGCTGTGTGGGAACTTTTACTGAGGAAGCAAGGATGGACAAGTATTTTAACATGAGGCACGGACATAGCGTCTTCTTTGTTGCAACCTTTGTTTTTAAATCAACAACACAGCTACTGACAGTCAGAAATTGTGAAAGTAATTTTTGCATTAACATCTACGTGCACCGAATAAGACACAAGTAACATTACTGTACAAGTTATCTTTGCAGGAGTTCACAAGAGTGATCACTGTGGAAGTACAGCATAGAGACGATTACTCTGATCTGTACAACTCCCTACATACCACAGAGACTGCAGAGTGAGCATTGTGCAGGACTCAGCATCACAAAACACCTGCATTCGACACGGGTGATAGGGTGTGGAAGGACTGTTGTTTCCAATAGGTAAGAAAAGTGAGACTGTGCTCAAGGAATGAGAATTAAACAATAGCAAGGAAGCACTTATGGCACAAGTGAGAGTTAGCTCAGTTCTCCACAAGATGAGTGAAATGAGGCACTGTTAACATTCCCCTTGTGTCAGGACTGTGATAAGGGAGCAGTTAGCTGCTGGAGGGAGACTGCCTGTTTGTTATTCAGAGACTACACTCCTTTGCTCCTTATTTAAAGTTGCAGTCTGTTACTTTTACCAGACAGCTGTGTTTCGCTTTTACTGCCTGTCACTGAGTGACATCAATAAGATTTCATTTTAATTTGAATGTCAATTTAATCTCAAATACTACTGATATGACAGCAGAAACCACTGGCATCTTTATACCAAAGCAGTGAAAAGGAAAAGTAGGTCCAGCTGTGGGAATGCCTATTGCTATATCTTCTCTTGCACACAAAAACTAGAGGTGTCTCAGGCATAAAAGTTCTTGCTGGAAAGGAAAAAAAAAAAAAAAAAAACAAACCAAGAAAATTCCCCAAATTATAAAACTAAAAACATGGAAGAACTGACATTTTCTCAAGAAAAAAAAAAAAAAAAATTAAATCAAACAAACCAAAAAAAACCAAAACAAACTGTCACATAAGTCAATTGTGGCTACAACATGTACAAACTTAGATTTTTACATGCAGATCTCTATTGGTGTCCTCTACTCTTAGGGAATTAAAGCCACTTTTAAGGTCCTTCTTTTGTACCTTAGAATGAAAGGTAGTTTCACAGAACTGAAATAGTAACCTTTTAAGCTATTTTTTTTAAGAATACACTGCAATGGATCTAAAATTCCAGCTTCAGTGCTGCACTAATCTTAATTTCAATAGCATCAATGGGAAGAAACGTACTACAAAGACCAACAGTTAAGGGCAGTTGATGTATCCCTTGTGGGCAGCAAGAACTTGGCAGCCAGATAGGGAATAACCAGAATTGATTTACCACTAGATTTATTATACCATCACTTCTCCTAGCTCTAACAGTCTAATTATATTTATTATTCCATTTTGTTCGCTCCAGCATATATCTATCTCATACCCTTCATTAAGACCACATTTTAACAGTCTTTTAATTTTTTCCTTTTTTTTATTAATGTAAAAGTACGATATTAAATTCCAGTCTGAAAAAATGAATAAATAAACTGCAGACTAATCTTTCGGGGAAGTTAATTCCAGATGTAAACTATAACTTGATTAATCCAAACAGATAATTATCATTTTGTGTTTGATGTATTTGCCAGCTCCAAAAGGACTCGTTGGTTTAGTAACTGCATTGGAACTACACCAAAAAGACCAATCCAATTTTCTCATATATCTAATCTTTAAAATACTGGTAGGTTTGACTCTTTCAGAAAAACAATGGGAGTCTGCACTGCAGTCAATTTTCAAAGCTTTCCAAAAGAATGCTTCTACTTTTATCAACTTAAACATGGTAAAAAGTCCCACACCTAAGTGTTTGGAAATAGCACAGAATGTTTTCTTGTTACAGGTGATGGAAATCGTCTGGTTAGATGGCCACTGTCTCAAAATGAATTATCTTGAATTTAGCTTCTTGAAAATACATGTGAAAAGTAAGGAATAAGACTGTATTTACAAATGGAGATTGTCTCATGTGAGAACAGGCTGGAGGAGAAGTCATTACAGATAAATATTTCAACATTGACTGCTGCAAATAGGTCACCTATGATATCTTAAATGAGAAATTTG
>NW_008624910.1:1119-9265 GCF_000691845.1 Merops nubicus | reverse complement strand
AGTGTGTAAAAGAAAAAATTGGGGGGGGGGTGGAAAGGAAGGAAAATGTTATGAAGATGCAGGGAAGTGAGTTTTGTCTTTACAGAGTGTTGCTAAGACTACTGGTAGAAGACTGTCAAATTCTATGTACCCACTTCAGAAAATGTGAAAATACTTGGAAGAATACAAAACAGAGACTCAAAACTAATCAAACAGCCAGGAGAAAAAGCCGTGAGACATGAATTGTCATGTGTTAACTTACACAGAAAAATCTGGTACAGGAGAGCAAATCTTATTAGAATTGTGAACTGAAGCATAACAAAATCAAGCTATTGGATGCAGAAATTAAGCAAAATTCTGTCTTTAAATAAAATGCTATTTCTAAATGGTAGGTGGAACTGCTCTTTACAGCAGGGTTTGAATGGAACTGATTCAAACCCCTTGAAATCAGAGCCCTTAAAATACGGTTATTTTTAAAACGCACGTTTTGTTCCCTTTTTCAAAGGAAAATTCTACAGTCTTTATATGCAAATCAAAGTAGATTTGTGTAGTGGTTATTTCTGGATTCTGAAATATAAAATAAAAGAATATCTAATATCTAGATTTAAAAAAAATAAAAATCACACTGATACATTTAATCTAACCAGAGAAACATTCACTTGCTTTATGGTTCTCTTAAAAAAAAAAAAAAAAAAAAAAAAAAAAATAAAATCCCAGCTAAAGGTAGGATGGTAAGATTTCAGATTTACTAGGCACAGCAACTGATTTCTGCTTACTACACAACTGGCTCCGATACAAAGGGAAACCAGCTGATCTAACAGAAAGAGCTGTGATTCCATTTCTGTGCCACACTACAACGTGGTGCTCTGTTCTGCAGAATTCAACAGCAGCCCTTGGAAGCTGATGTAAAAGGCAAGAATTTGGAATCAAACAGTACTTGCAGATTCATTGCAAGTTTGACAAAATATCTGTTTCTGTGTGTTGGAAGCAAAGTAGTTATCCACAAAGTTATCCCTCCGAAAAGTCTCACTGTTTTGCCAGCTTAGTTACTCAATTACATGCAAACTGTGGGACGAGTGCACTGTTTGTCAAACGTGTTCACTCAGGTCTCCTAACTTGCTCCACCCTGACCCTGACAAGCAGTCAGGACATGTTAAAATTGTGCCCCTAGGCACACTGTATTCTTTTTGTTCTTGTTTGTACTCTTATTTATTTTTTTTTTACTTTGCAGGGATTGAATGTTCCATTTTTAAAAACTGGCACTCTGTAAGTTTTCTGTTTTTTTTTACTGTAATATATTCCGTCCACATATGTCACAATTCACTTTTTTTTCAAACTCCACTGCCATGTCTTCAAAATAATAATGCTTTCTAAATGTAAAAGGTTACAATTTTGTGTTTAGTAATCTTCTCAAATTACTAACACCTATCCAGACATGCAGGTAATTAAAAATCAGCCTGCTAACCACAACACATTCTAGGAAATTATCTTCACCATTCCATGACAAAACACCGCAGCTAAGAAACATACGATTCCCCATAAAACAGCCAATCAGATCATATTTGTGAGCTACTTACTCGTGTAAGTCAGCTGAAATCCTTGATCAGTGTCAGATCCATTGGTATTAAACTCTATCCACAAATGGTTAGACGTACTATTAAGGATAACTCCCATCATGTCATTTTTGCTGAAGGTTCCCAGAGAGCGTGAAGAACTGTCTTTTCCATCATACACCTTGTAGAAACAAAATAATAATATGAAACTGGACATCAAATCTAAATATTTGAAAACCTTGAGTTTCTTTTTATACAATAAGTCCAAAGTTAGCTATTCTGAAAAGTTTCTCAAAAAAGTTAGTATTTCTATTTTATGAGGTACATACCACTTGGTTATGCAGTTTAGTGAAATACAAAGTATTCTGTCCTCCTTAAGGTGTTTTATAGTCTTTTTTTCTTTTCAAATTTGTGAGCTCATTTTGAAGAAAATTAGTACTTCAACATGACTGTCTTCTGAGGCTTCATAAACTCAGATTATTTTTCATGATTATTCACAAAGGCTAACAGAAATATAGTTTCTGAAATTACCAGTGGAGCAAGGCTGTAAAGAGGTAAACCCTGTTCTGCTCTCTTCTCTTCTGTCTGGCGATATCAACAGCAGAACTGAGGTATTAAAGTCAATATGTCCCCTTTTATATTTCAGACTCTGAGCCTGCAGTATTTTTTGTTTTACTATAGGTTTAACAAAGAAAGATAGATCTTCAAAAAGATACGTGAGTCTGTTTCCAAACTAAATGTAGAGATGTTCGTATTTACCATGTTACTTTACTGAAAGCTTTCAGTGGAGGATGAATCAACAATATTATTCTATGATTTTTAAAATCCTAGAATGAATAAGAATGCCATCTGATTGTTCATCAACACAGGACATGTATAAAAAGTCAGTATTGTCTAGAGGGTGAAAAATTACTTTTGCTTATTGAAAAACCTTAAAAGCCATAAAGTGCCAAAATAGTCTTCTATGGGCGTTTTGTGTCTCAAGATGAATTAAAAAAAGCTAATTGCTTCTTTAAATTAATCACCTATAGTTTCTCATGGAAAAACAGGAAAACGTAGAGTCTTTCACACTTCCAAAATGTATAGAATACATCATGTGGATGCTTATACAAAAGCAAGTAAAGAATTTGGACAGCTGGTTTCCAATATGAAGTAAAAGATAATTTACCCTGATCTCATATGTCCTAGTGTACTGGCCTACCAGTACACCTAGAGTGACTGTAGATAACTAGCACAAAAGATACTATTACAGTAGATATTTTTAGCTCTTGATTTTCATTTAATTTAACAATTTAAATTTTTACATTTGAGTCACAGACTTTTTCTTATTTGAATGTCCAGTTAGATCTCTTAAAGAAATTTAGAAATGCATCTTCTGAGAAAACAGGCCACTGCAACTACATTTACAGACGATGGCCAACAGTTAAAAGCAGAGCCATTCTCTCAGTGGAGAAAATATCATCGTACTATGAATATAGGTGAATGCCTTGAAAGTATCTCGGTCATCTCAAAACATTAACAAGATAAAATAGTAAAACCAACATGCATAAAGATTTTAAGACAGAAGCATAAATTTAGTTTAATAAACATACACAGATATAAATAATTACCTAAAAGAAGCCTTTGAAAAACAAAGTTATGCTAGCCACTGATAGTAATAAGGACAGAATGTATTGTTCTAAGACAAAGATTGTCTTATATCAGGGCACATAGATGAGCTATTAGAAGATAACATCGATTGTATTGAAGATTTGTGGGAACAGTAGCACATAATTAATGTCTACCTCTTGGCAGAAATATGACTTTAAGCTGTGCTGTGTGTATCCAGAAAGATGCCTCCAAGCTTTTACTGTTATTCCAGGCCAGAACTACAGATCACTTTTGTGGACTGATTACACTTTATTTATCAGAACTGGAAATCTATTGTACAAAATAAATAAGCATTTGTTCATGTCATAGTTTAACCTCAGCTGGCAACTAAAGGCCATGCAGCCACTTCCCCACTGCTCCCTGTATCCTGTGGGATGGGAAGGAGAATCAGGAGAAAAAGGTGAAACCCAGTGGCTTAAGGACAGTTTAATAAAAGAAAGAGAGAAGAAACAGTAGTAATAATGATAATACTAACAAAATAATATATAAAACAAGTCATATAAACCAAAAGGCTCTGCTGGCACTCATGATGAAACTTTTTCCTTGCTCCAGCCCCATGCTGAAATCACGTGCCACCTCACTGGGCCAGCTCTCCCTTTATGTAGTGCACATGACATCAGCATGGTACAGAATATCCCACAGGCTGATTCAGTGGTTTATCCCAGCTGTGGCCCCTCCCAGCTGCTTGTGAACATTACTGTGCACTAAAGTTCCAACTTTCCTGCAGCTATGTAAAGCTTTACCCACTACTTATAGCCATTAACCTGCATATATCTCCTTGAAAGCATTAATTTTGACCATTCTTCATGCACACAACCTTACTGATGTCAGAAATACCCTTGCAAATTATGTGTAATTCTCTGTGCACCACAGCCTCAATATTCCCACTTATATCAACAGTACACCTAGTTGAATATATACAGTTAAAGGTGGTTTATATTTTTAAAGCAAGTAAACAGTGCCAGAGTATGAGTCTAGTCACCACAACTACATTTCCTACATAGTATCTATTGTGATTATAACCTTGGCACACATTTAATGAGCACCTATTAACATCACCACAAGTCGTTCCTGAGAAAGCATTAGTCCAGGAGCTGCATAAGCCAGGGGCTGTTTCTGAGAGACAGTTTGACTGAGTGACCTTGTTTTGTAAGATTAGAGAATCAACCTGCAGAAGCCAGCATTGGGGACAGCAGGGAATGATCACAGCATTGTTTGAAGAACTAGGATAAATGTAGCCAGAGCTTTCAGGGATGACCTATTTCACCTAAATATTTGTGAGGAACTAAAAGGGAAGTGCTTGCTCTACTGCCGGGATTAAAATATGCAGGCAAGAGAAGAGGACAGCACTACAATTATTCATGAGGTGAATTCTCTAGTAACAGTGTTAATGTATCTGCACCTGCTGTGGGAATGTGAAAACAGACACTCAGCTGAAGGAGAAAAAAATTCTGGATAGATCTTCTTAAACTCTAGTTTCTCATTCTGACAATAAAAAGAAATTGTTATGCCTAATCTTTGCAATTTTCCTTAATTGCAGAGCTCTTTGTGGCATAAAATCATCCAAAAGGAAAATGCCTTTAAAATGTTGCTTTGATGGTTTGAGAGAGAACTCCTGTATAGCTTCCTGACATTGTTACACATCTTCCTATTCATATTTTTCAATCTTTTCATTAAATCCTCATGGAATTCTTCGTGATCCTACCTCAAACAAATACTGATACTATACACTACATAAGACATTCATAGTGGGTTGACCTTGGTTTTGTCAGGATTGTTTTTCCTATCTTTTTTCCTCACTGCCCTTTCTCATACACTGCTTAAAGAATTTTCCCCAGAGGCACCAGCACCTTGGCTGCTGGGCTCAGCTGTGCC
Source organism: Merops nubicus (assembly GCF_000691845.1). NCBI lineage: Eukaryota > Metazoa > Chordata > Aves > Coraciiformes > Meropidae > Merops > Merops nubicus. The sequence goes on along the minus strand of NW_008624910.1, from coordinate 4,208 downwards.
CTGTGAGGGTGCCAGCTGGAGCCAGCTGAAACAGGCTGTGTTTGGCATGGGGCAGCCCCTGTCCCTCCGCACAGAGGGCACACTGCAGTCCCACCCTGACAAAACCTGGGAGCACCTGCAACCCATACAACATAACTTAACGAGTTATTTTCTTTTAGAACAAAGTAAGATATTCAGGTGAGAAGATTTCCTATATGTTAGCTCAAGGTTTGTAAATATTCCTAAGCCTTAGTGCATCCCTCACAAGCTGCCTGCAAGGCAGTCTTGGGACTTTCTTCTCTGCAAGCACAAGATAGAAATCTGGTATTTCTAACATATTTTGCTTGCATTTAGGATACAGATATGAAAGGAAGCAGAATTCAGAACTCCTCAGCCCTGCCAAAGCTGTGGGAAAGGTAAGCCTTTGGAGAATGTCTTATTTCCCAGTTACTCAGATTGTAGAACTGGTCAGAGCACAGGAAAATTTATTTCTGTCTGACATGCTCAGAACTTCTCCCCATGCAAAAAAAACTTAAGAGGGCGAAGAGAATAGGTGGTAGATATTTACCTAAACTAGATTATAACCAAAACATGTAAATACAATAAAGGCACATTTCTGAATCATTTTATGTAAAAAAAAATAATAAAAAAAAACCCATAAAATAACATAAAAGTAAAAGAAAATAAACTAAACCAAAATATCATCCTAGCTGACAATAAATTAATCTTTCTTGCTGAAATAGGTGCTGTAATTCCCTTTTTCCTTTCTGATTAAAAATGCTAATTCGTCTGAAAATAATGGAAAACAAAAGGACAAGGAATGCAACACTGACTTCTGATAAATTATTGAAGACAAGGAACGTATGAGCCTGTATGAAGGACAAGACATGACTCTACATACGTACAAACAAAATTGACAATTACTCCTAAATATAATATAGCATAGAAACATGAGAATTTGTACAGGACTGAAGAAGGTTAAAAACACAACAGAGGAGACTATTTTGCCTCTATGTATAGTACTGCCTTGCAGTATCAATTTCTTGAGTCTTCCGTATAGCTCTGGCCTGTGCACGCGCAGAAGGGCAGAGCAGAGCTCTGGAAAGTGCAGGTACAGGCCATGATTCAGGAGCATCGGCCTTGGAAGAAGAGGCTTGACAGGAGAAGGCTGAGCTGGGATAGGATTGAGGGTTACATAATCATGATGACATCAGAGAACATGAATGCAAAACTGCTCATCACTTCCTGTATTGTTAGAGCAAAGGAGTACTTAATGAAAGTTGATGTTTCATCAATCCATGTAAAGGGTTAGGGCTGGGCCAGCCACTCTGTGAATGATAGGCACTCTCTATTAACCCACTTTCTTCAACCTCTGGCACATTTTCAGTTAACATTTTGGCCTGCTCCTTTTGGCAGTCTTCCAGACAATGCCTGGGTACTTTTGGGAGCTAGATCAAGGGTTGATTCCAATGGAAATATGTAAAAGAACATTCTGGCATGGGAGTGATAGGGAAATAGACTTTAATTTTATAAATGAAGGTGATGGAGATGTTATGAGAGAAGAGAGCTGAACAGCATAAACGGACATTACACTATGCCAGTTTCCTCAGAGCTAGAGAACAGGCATTGCAGTAAAGACATCACTGCAATTTTGCTTTTTTTTTTTTCCCCTTTGAATCCTCAGGAGTAATGTGCTAACAGAACTATGAAAAAATAAAGTATCTAACAGATAGCTTATTTTCAAGCAAATGTTTCTTATGTGTCCAGGGCCTGTCTCTAAGTATGCTTGACATTACTTATGAAGTGTTCTGAAGGATAACTGAAATTCTTGAATGTTTGGTTAGGTTTTTCTAAGATTTCTTTTTTTGTTCAGTTAGTTTATTATATTACTTATAAACTTGATACAGAAAAAGCTTCTGGAAGACTTATGTACCATACCCAAGCAGCAGAGTGGGCAGTTAAGTTCATCCTTCTCTGCTGCGTCTGTTCAGTGCAAAAATACTTTTGGGGATCTGCACTGTCAGACTAGACGATAAGAGCAAAGGACAACATAGACCACATATTTTGCCCACCTTATCAGTTCTCTTTGATCTAAAAGGAAAACCATAGGCCAAGGTCTTGCAGTGTTACATACATAAGACCACAAGCATAGAGACACTTATTATCATGGATTTTGTGGGTAAAGATGGAGAAAATGCTGTTGTTCTGACCGTAACTTTCTAATACTATTGAGAATTCTTAAAGTTTTGCTTACTTCATGGTCTAATCCAATCTGTACTTGCTAAAAGGAGCGGTATAATAACAGCAATATAAATGTTTATATTCATAAAAACAGTACTTAAAGGGAAGTAAATTTTTCCTCCCCACATTCATTGTATCTCTAAATGCCTTGTACTTTGCAGGAAACGTATAATTTCCAATTGAATTGTCACACTTATTTAATCATAGAACGGTTTGGGTTGGAAGGGACTAAGTATCATGTAGTACCAACACCCCTTCCATGGGCAGGGACATCTTTTACTAGATCAAGTTGCTCAAAGTCCCATTCAATCTAGCCCTTGAATATTTCCAGGGATGGGGCATCCACAGCTTTTCTGGGAAACCTGTTTTAGTGTCTCACCGCCATCACAGTGAAGAATTTTTTCCTTATGTCTAATATAAATCTACTCTCTCTCAGTTTAAAACCATTACCCCTTGTCCTATCACTACACGACCTCATCAAATGTCCTTCTAATCTTTCTTATAATCCCCCTTTACGTACAGGAAGGGTGCTATAAGGTCACCCTGGAGCTTTCTTTTCTCCAGGTTAAACAACCCCAACTCTATCAGCCTGTCTGATAATTGGTGTTAAAAGTAGAGTTGTTCAAGCAATGTGAATGTTGGGCATAGTAGAAAGTAAAATTATTTTCTTTTTACCTTAACAATATCTCCCTCATGCAGCTGAAAACTTCTGGCTCTAAGATGGATCCCTTTTCCAGCCTCTGTTTCAATTTTATAGATACATTCATGGTTGTTGTCATAGTTAGATGGAAAATTTGGAGAGAGCAATGTTCCTTCATTTCCAGAGACAGTTGCTCCACATTCAGCTAAAGAAAACAGACACATTTAAA
>NW_008624910.1:0-1105 GCF_000691845.1 Merops nubicus | reverse complement strand
AAAAAAAAAAAAAAAAAAGTGAATTATCCATTTCAAGAAAATATGAGTTATTTACAGTAATATTTAGACTCTATAAAAACTCTATTAGGATATCTAAGAAAAGTATGCTTCTGTCAGATTTCACATGTAGGACCAACTCCTAGAAACCCTACCAAAATTGTTATCTTGTGCATTTCACTGGGTATACTTATTATGTCCATGTGGGTGATTTTACATAATTCCCTTTACTTCTAATTTATCCTTCAGACCAACCTATGATGTATGTTAGCAAGGATCCATAAAAATTCAATGCTTTTTTTAAAATATAGTTATTGTAACAGTTCAAATAAATGTAACATTGATTTAACTTACTTCTGTGTTCAGTTTACAATTAGGTATTAGAAAAGGAAGAAAATAAGCTGCCGAGATACAAGAATCTGCCAATAAATCAAGAGCATTCAAACATTTACTTTTCCACTAGAAATTAAAACAAAAAATTAAAAAACAAACCAACATTTATTGACATTAGTCAGGGACAAGTTGATAGGTCCCTTCTTTTCCAGGTAAAGAATAGGTGAGCCTTTTTCACAGCCATCTGTAGTAAGAACTTACTGAGACTTTCAGGAGTAGACATTTTTGTTATTGTTCCCCAGTAACGACAATAATGTAGTGTAGACAAAGTGTAGGAAGAGTGGTATGTTCCAGCCCAAGGGCTCAGTTTGTATTTTGAATAAAGACTAATAAATTTATTCCAAATGTGCAATATACATGTTAGTACATAAATGAAAATATCAAAAGAGGTAAAAAATGACATTGGTATACTCTTCAAACAAATATTTAAAATGTTTAAAATTTACCTAAAAATATTTTATAAAACCCCATAGTAACATACTAATACTAATCTACAAATACTTTAAGATGGATGAGATTGGTATTTAGATCTCACTGTTCAGTCTAAAGATAAAAATATACTGGTTTAAGTACAGATTTTGACTTAAACATCAATCATACCTCATTCACAGATTCATACACACCCATTACACTAGTTGAAATAATAATAAAGTGGAATTGAAGTCAAACTTTGTTTTAGAGATAATGTGAGAGTTTTAAAAAAAAAAAAAAATAT
>NW_008624909.1:2500-9386 GCF_000691845.1 Merops nubicus | reverse complement strand
CCTTCCAACCTAAATGATTCTATGATAGTGGCGTAGACAGCAGGATGTGAGCAATTTTCAGGGATGCTGGATTTCTTAGTCTCTAAAGGATTAGGCGAGGGAGTTTTTAGGACATTTTGCACAGCTAACCTCTCTAGAAGTGCTCAGAGCAGAACTTAAATTTTACAGCTGAAAACTGAAGGGATCTTGGCCCTCTGCTACCCAAGCAGTTCTTGCAGATTGCTATCATGGACTTTAGTGTATAAATTCTTCCTGTGTTGCACTTCAAGCATAGCTCTGTAAAATTTTTCCTTTGGAGTCACAGATAATGCTTTACTATATTTTATATTCTATATAACGTGTTGATGAAAGTGTTAAACAAACCAATTCTATCAAATATAAAGAGTAGAAAAAGTAATTGTATACTGATGCTTTTCTGTGCTGTATTACAGAACTGACATCAGCTATGGCTGTGGTCTGTAATTTTTTTTCTGTTAATGTAAGAAAAATTTTCGCCAAGGGAGCTCAAAATTATAGACTGATTGATCGATGTATTTATTTATTTATTGGCTTCATGCTTTTGTTATTTTGTGTCCAGAGTAGCTTTTTACACATTTTCAGAAGGATGTGATTTCACACAGCTGGGTTTATCCTACCTATTGCACAGCTTGGAAAAATCCTAACTGGCTTCAGGCAAACTGAGTTATAGATTCCAGAAATCATTTTTAATTGTTGTAAAACTAAGAGACAATTGGTCCTGCCTGAAAGTTTTTTTCTCAAAAAAAGTCATGCTTTGAAAGAGGAATACAGCTGCAGAGCAAAACATGAGGGTCTATCTCAGAACTGCTGTATTTGAAGAAGTTAGTTCTACATTTTAGTAAATGGAAAATCACTCTCTTGTACCATAAAATAAAAAAAAAAATCTGCCTTAAGTGATCCTATAACTGCAATGATCCTAAATTCCACTCACTGCTCTTTCTTCAGAGGGCTGGTCAGGCTCCCAGATAAGACCAAGCAGAAAGGAAGAAACTCCTGTGCACATTGCTGTCACTAGCAAGCTTCTGATCTACAGAAGACACGGCTTGTAATACTTGTTTCTCCTTCTCAGTCAAGAATAAATTCTGTTGCACTTCGTGTAGTTGGATTTATTCAGTCTTTCTTCCAAATACTGTCCTCCCCTTATGAATTAAGGTTATAATTTTCCATAAACAAACGCTTTTGGTAATGATTTGTAACGACTTTTTCTCCCAAATAACAAATGATCTTTCTTAGGGTTTCACTATTCTACTCTGAAGAGATTGTCCACCCTTGTCTTAATCATGTGTGGTCCTAACAGAGCACGATCTAACTTTTAAGAATATTGTTCTGAAATCTTACTGTATTAATATAATGCTGCTTTCAACACAGATTCTGCTTTGCCTTGTACTGCAGAACTGTGAGGAAGAATAGCATTGCTGTACATTGATCCATTTTTATACATCAGCAAATACTTCCTCAGATCATCATGTTTGGTTGCTGTAAAGTGTAAACAAACAGTGTCACTTAGCATATTTTGGATTAGGTAATAAATGAGCTGGTTCTGAAACGAAGATCTATTATTTGATCAAGGAATCTAAAGGAATTATGTTTTTATATTTATAAATTCTTTTTTTTTCAGCTGTAACATGGTCAGCATCTCCACATCAAAAGCTGAACCATGCTGCACTTCTTACAAAAGGGAAGGAGTCTGTTGATATGTTTATACAACAAATCCACATATTTACATTGGTGTCTTAAAAGAACACCAGTATTTAAAGCTTAATTTAAGTTTTTGTCTTAGAATTTCTGGTAAATGATACTAGTCTAGATAATTTCACCACGTAAAGTGTGATCAGAATTGTACAACAAAAAGAAATTCTGTGGTTTTCTGAAACTAGTGGGGATTTTGTTTATTTTTTTTCCCCATTAAATGATTCCCATCCTGGACTCTGTGATCTCCATTTACCTCATAGTCCATATGAGGCTTGGGGCACTCTTAAATTCATCTTGCTGCTGGAACAGGGACCTCCCTCAGCAACCCCCTGTGCCATCTGAGGCCCAGCATTTATTCTCTATTTGGTGCTGCTCTGGAGCTTTATTGTTAGGGCCATTTAAAGCTATAATTGTTTATAATGGCTTTGGCCACATGGTGCCTATTCAAAAAATAATTCAGGCCTTACCCATATGACTTTTTCCAGATAATATTAGAATAATTTGCAGCAGAGAAAAAAATATATTTAATGCTCTGAGATCCCCATCAAATCACGCACCTATGCGCTAACACAGATCTCCATTTTCATGTAAAATGTGCAAGAGAAAAGTCACAAAAGTTTTCTTATATATATCTCTTGGGGTTGATATAGACCATTATTATGATTTATTTGTTATTTGTTGTGCACTGACAGGATGTTTGACTATTTGCAAACAAGATGGATGATGTTACCATTGTGTGACCTTGCTGCCTGCTCACCGAGTTAACACAAGGAAGCAGGGACCCCAGCATAATGATGTGCTTGCAGACTTGGGATACTACTGAATTATTTGTGTTATTGCAGAAAGAGGCATAATGGGTAGTTTACCAATTAGTACTAATCAGTTTCCAGTTAGTAACTCAGATAAAGTAGACGTGGTGCTGTCAAATTGCTAAAATTTCTCTCAAAATTACTACCTGGAGCAAGCTCCCACTTGAGAAGGAATTAGATTTTTTCCAAGCTTTTCTATCAGTAAGTCAAAGAAACAACTGCTAAGCTAACTGGCACGTTATCTCAACTATATCATATTTTGAACTATCTTCATTTTTATTTTTATCATATAATTTTAGCTGATTTTCTTTTTCTATAGGATGTAAACACAGACAGCTCATCAGAATGCAAGGTTCAGTGTGCTTGCTGCTGGAAAAAAAGGCCCAAAGTCGTAACTGCTTCCTCTGCAACAGATCTGTAATGCTCAAGTAAGCCAGAGCTGAAATTACTAGGCTTCTGAGAAGTCCTAGTTGTGGTGGATAGTATGACAAGATAAAGACCTCAGAGATTAAATATCTTGATATTTTTTGTAGTTAATTGTTCCATGTTTTTTATAGTGCAGCACACTCATGACTGTTTGTAAGGTCTTGGGCATGAGCCTAATACAAAACATCAAAAAGTTACCCAATAAATCTAAAATGTATGAGTGAAAATAAAATAAACATAAACCAGCTCTTTTATATGTCTTGATGTGCAATTGACTACTGAAGCCACGGTCACTCTGTTTCTTGCTGACCTTACAAAAGCAAACCTACTACTTTTCTTTCAGTATATTAAAAAAAAGCTAAGTAAAATGATAGTTATAGACCATTACTCATAGAACAATACAAGGTACAGTTCAGCCTTTATTTGTACTGATATAGCCCACTGAAATTAATGATAGTGCCAGAGAGCAACAGAGGTCAAAATATAATCAATAGATAACAAAAAATCCCACCTTCTTCCACTATAGGCATATTTCTGAGTTAGGTTTTTTCCTATTTAAAGTCAAACATAGTTTCTTCTATTGTAGACCAGATGCAGAGATGGGAACAAATATGGTTGTGATTTGGTATTGTTTTGATTTTTATTTTCCCTCGTCTTGATAGAATTGCAACATCTTCATAACACAGTCCTTAAATGGTTTCTTTTTCCAACAAACTGATCCTTCAGGTTAACATTTTAATGGAAGAACATTTCATTAGGAGGCAGAGCACCAAGTTCCACATGTGGAGGGCCAAGACTTTCAATCTGGAAGCTTGATAGTCTGGTGCCAGTTTATGCAATAATTGCCTCTTCATATTAAATTCAGCTGACAGCATACTCTGCTATCAATATCAAATAGATATTTATAGTTGCAGACTTTTTAATAGTTTAACCAAATTAAAAAGTAAGAGGTATTGTTAGATGAAGGCAATGACATGCATGGCGGAACACTTTAATCTGTATAAATGTATGCATTTCTAGCTAATCAATTACACGGTCCTTCTTCCGCTTTTCTCTGACTGTTAATGACTGCCATATTAAATAAAGTCTTAAATAGCTTGCTAGGACACTGACTGGTCTCCAGCAGGCAGACTTAGTGTCTGCCAGCTCCTTTGCTATTACAACTTAAGTTCTTTAACTGTCTGAACAGCTGGATGATTGCATATAGCACTGGCAGGTAGCCACGCTCCCCTCCAAACCACGATTAAAACTGCTGTCACAGAGCTAAGAAAGCAAAAGCAGCAGCTTTATTTTATGCAACAGTCAATGACAGTAATTTTTAAAAAATGATAGAGCACTATAATTTTGTATATGGCTTGACAAATATTCTTCTGTTTGCAACTGGTTAACAAACTGGTGACAATCTTCCCCAAGACTTTCGTCATTTGATATTATTTGCCAGAAAATTTACATTAATACTTTTCAGTCTATAGACTGTGTGCAGCAGTTTCTTGCAGTGACTGATGGTTGAAATTTCAGCTACATGTAGTAGTTAGAATTGGAAACAGACACCACATGGTTGTTTTTTGTTTCTTGGTAGGAAACGTATAGCTCTTAGGAGCGAAAGAGGCTTCTTTGGGGGATGATTCATCCAACTCTATATTAGTATGGGATGAATCACCCTCTCAAAGTGCAGATTGACTACAGGGGGTGTTTGAATGATTGACTAATCTAGACACCTAAATTTCAAACAGCTAAAGTAAGGTGATTCCCACTCTTAACATATACATCTGACAGATAGTAATATACAACCATTAATGGTAGAGCTGTTAATGAGTACCACAGACACACTACTATATAGCATACCGCTGTACCAAGTTTGATATCACTGAGCTAACTCAAAATTTAACTAAAAAAAGAAAATAAAAATTGTCTTAAATCCTGTCTAAATCTATAAAAGTAAGATAAAACCACATCTAAATATGATGAACTGTGAATTTGTATATGTCATTTTGCTTTATCCTTATCTTATTTTTGTAAGCTCTACTTTGTTATCTGTCCTTGACACTGCATGAGTCATATTCTAACCCAAGTTAGCAAAGTTTTACTAGTAGAAAAAACGATGCAGTCTGTGTTCTCATTCTTTTTTTTATATATTATGTCTCTACGCCCAAATGAATTCCTTCAGCTGCGTATGTTGGCAGACTTTAAAATTAAAGGACCTTCATATTGATAAATCCAAGGTATCTTTCTTTTACCAAAGGAAATAAGCTGACAGCCTTCAAAAGAATCCTTTTTCAATAAATCAGAGATTAGTTGCTACAGAATGAATTTTCTCTTTCTTTTCTGAGCAGGTGGAAGTGACTACTTATTCACACAAGTTAAAATCCTTTCCATCACCTTTTACGGAAGCACATACATTCATCTGTGACACACTACCTATCAGAAGATCTTTAAAGCTTTCACCTTCACTCCTTTCTAGTGCTGGCATGAGAAACTAATACAGCATATGTAACTTATGCACTGTGCTGATGTAATGTGCTTGTCCGTATCAGGATCTGCCATTCTGAGTCTGTTCTTAACGCAGCAGAATCAAGCAAGTGGTACTGGAAGTTCTTTTCTATAAAGACACCAGTGTGTCATCACAGCCTGTTGCGACACAAATGTGTCATGGCCTGAGCCAAGGGACAGCAGTAGCCATTTTGTGAGAATTCCAATATCCCAGGGTAATCCAGGATAACCTCAATAAATTTTTGAGAGGCACTAGATATACAAACATATATCATATAAAAAGTAAGGAAATACATAAATTTTTAATTCTGCCTCATTTTGTTACATCTTTTTGTCTCACAAAGCACTGGGGTAATCAATAAAACATTTCTGAAAAAAAATCCATCCCTGCCTCCTGCTCGTATATGCACTAAGAATATGGACAGTGTTTCTACTTCTCAATAATAGATCAGTCTGATTCACTGAATGCTGCTCTTTTACCCCTTGGAGAGACCTCATTTTGATTGTCTGCTGCGCTTGTTCAGGAAAAGCTCCCCTAATGGGAGTCAGTGCCAAACTGACCTTTATATTGTGTTTATTATCCTGACTACCTGGTAGGGTACTTAGTCTCATCTGCTATATCTTTATAGTTGCTTGTATCTTATGTGAAAGATACAGTTTCTTGCCTTTGAATTTTTTCTTTCATGCTTTTATTGATAAACATGCCTTATGAATAAAGTAATGCTTCAGCCTTTTGAGGTTAGTTATAAATCCCTCCTATAACAATGCATTTTCCTCTAATTAACTCTGTGGCCAGACCTTCTCCTAAAAATACTTCAAAGGAATCTTCCATGCTTCATGTGTGATATGAGAATAACCCTTTAGAAGTGAAAGTTTTAACCAAGAACATGTTATCTAGTTTTTAATATTAACATATAAGATACTTAAATAATGACAGCGATGAAAAGAAAAGAAAAGAAACATGAAAGCTAAACTTTGTCATGTGAACAGACTTCAGTGAAGCATCTTTCACATTCAAAAAGTAATTGGAGTTACCAGTAAGAAAGAGTCCATGGAGAAGTTTTATCTTTAAAAATGTCCTTAAACGCTAAATTAGAATTAAAATGCTAAAATTAGAATTAGTGTTAAAAGATTGATATGATAACAACAGTAAAAAACCAATATTTTGGTAATATTAAATTTTTAAATTTAGCTTGTTGTTTATTTATACAAATATATAGTTCTATTTTATTACCTAATATCCGTATAAATAGATTTATATAATGTCATATAACAAAATAAGGGTATAATTTAGTCCATTAAATGATGGCACTGGCAGATTCAAGCAGAAGTGATCAATCTATTTCTGTGCGAAAACACACTTTGTGTCTGCTTAGCGTTCATCTTGTTTCTGTTCTGAGCAACATTTCCCAGGCTAGGTTCTTACTGGATCAAAATGTGGAAAGGAATTC
>NW_008624908.1:0-34834 GCF_000691845.1 Merops nubicus | reverse complement strand
CACAGTACTCAAAGTGTGGCTTCACCAGGGCTAGGTGCAGAGGTACAGTCACTTCTGTGGTCCTATTTGCCACACTAGTTCTGATACAAGCCAGGATGTTCTTAGCCATCTTGGCCACCTGGGCACACTGATGGCTCATATTTAGCTGGTTGCCAACCAGTACTCCCAGGTCCCTTTTTGCTGGGCATTTTACCAGCCACTCTCTCCAAGCCTGTAACATTTCATAGGGTTGTTGTGAGCCAAGTGCAGGACTCAACATTTGGCTTTGTTGAGCTTCATCCCACTGGATTCTACCCGTCTGTCCAGCCCATCCAGATCCCTCTACGGAGCCTTTCTACCCTGAAGGAGATCAACACTTTTGCCTGACTTGATGTCATCTGCAAATTTACTGAGGGTGCACTCTATCTACTTATCCAGATCAGTGATAAAGACATTAAAGTGAACTGGCCTCAGTACTGAGCCCTGAGGAACAGTACTTGTGACCATCTGCCAACTGGATTTAGCTCTGTGCACCACCACTTGCTGGGCCCAGCCATCCAGCCAGTGTTTTACCCTGTAGAGTGTGTGCTTGTCCAAGCTGTGAGCAGCCAGCTTTTTCATGAGAATGCTGCAGGAAGTAGTGTCAAAGGCTTTACTGAAGTCCAGGTAGACAAGATCCTTTCCCTCATCCACTAAGCAGATCATCTTGTCATAGAAGGAGATCAGGTTCATCAAGCAGGACCTGCCTTTCACAAACCCGTGCTGACTGGACCTGATCACCTGATTGTCCTGTATGTGGTACAGAATGGCACTCAATTATTTGCTTCATAACCTTCACTGGCACTGAGGTCAGATATTTCATTATTACTATAATTATGACTGTTTTGTCTTCTCTCTGTGTTTGCTATTAAACTTTCCTAATCTGCTCCCACAACTTCAGGGGAGGGAGGCAGGAGAAAGAAGTGGGCAAGTGACTACATGGTGTTTAGTTGCCAGCTGAAGTTAAACTACAACAGAAGCAGAAGATGAAGCAAAACAAGAGAGGTTCTGCAGAAGGTAAACCAGAAATAAAAATGAAAGAAACAAAGGATCGAATACATTTAAAAAAAAAAAAAAATTTACACCACCATCCCCTAAAAATAATAAAAAAATTCCTTAAAACAAGGAGGCTGATGGTTTGGTTTGAAAAGGGCTTCCCTGCCCTTTTGAAACCATTGAAGAGATATATTTTGTATATTTATGTTAGAAAATGAAGCTTTCATTCCTAAACCAGAGAGCATTACTTGAAAATTCTTCTTTCTGTTCTACTACGAGGCCAGAAAAGCACAAGTTACAAAATACTCAGTTTACCACAAACAAAATAGATTCCATCTTAAGAATAATTCCTACATCCAAATCTGGTATTTAAGATCAGATGTAGGAATTTTGCATGTTGCCTAGGAATAACAGGCAATATTCAGAGTTCAAGGTTTATTCTGAAATACCAAACTACAAGCTTACTGCAAAGTTTCTTCCTCTTTTGTGGAAGAAAGATCTGGACAAATTTTTCCAGCTGGAAAGATATATTTGGCTTTGCTTTTGATTTTCTGTTCTTCTGATTTAGAACTGTTAGCTTTACTACAGATAAGACTCTTCTAGACTGTTCTTTATTAGACCATAATAGTGTCTAGTCTTTTTTATTTATGAAGAAACTAATTTGCTTTTCATAATTATAAGGTTCCCAGCCACAGACCACAAAAGTCATGGACTGTTTAAAATTCTGAGCTCAAAGTACAGTATGATCAGTTCACCTCCTGTAACAATGGCCAACAAGTACTGCAAATCTCCTAAACCAATTTTTGCCACCGTTCTCTATATTTGCCTTGAAACTTTAAGTAATATCCTCATATTCTTATTTCCTCCATTTTTTTTTCCCTCTACTTATTTCAATACATGCGTGAAAGAAAACAACTACAAATATTATTTACTTAAATCATAATCTCATATTTTCTCAGGTTGCAAACTCCAGGAGATAAATTGGGATTTTATGTTTTTCATTGACTACATTTTTCCCATGGATAAAATATCTTACCCTGGTTTTATTTTGTTTGTTTGTTTGTTTTTTTCAGGCCTCTAAAAACCATGTCAAATCTAGGAAAAATAGTACTTTTATTAAGATAAAGTTCTGAAACTAGTCAGTTCTCTCCCCCCATTTGTTGCCTGACAAGAAACAAAAGCATGATGGTTTATAATTTCCTCAAAGTGATCATTTTAATAAAGATACGTTCAGAAATGCTGTCAACAGTTTAGGAGACAAGCAGAAAATATACTCTGAGTGTGTGTGTGTGTGTGAAGGATATATATAATTAATGAAGGATATATATAATCAATCAAGGAATAACTGAACCCTAATTGTGGTCACCATGCTGTCCACTTATTTATTCATACAAACCCACATGCTTATACATCAGTTTCAGCACAAATCTGACTGAAGACAGCAAACTAGTCTGTTTTTATTCTTTGCAAGAATCAAACTTATCAGTTTTAATCATAGTTGCTAACTTCTAGGTTGTCCTTCACATCTCACTGGTCAGCTAAAAGTAATCAACACCCATTACTCACATAGGGCTCAATTCTAATTACTATTCTCAGCCTACAATATAAACAATCAGAGACGCATGATCTGAATGCTTACTCACTTTTTAAGCTTTCTGAGTTTTCTCAGCTTCTCTACAGACTTATCTCCAAATATACTAAATACAATCACAGTTGATACACCAGACTGACTAAAAAAAAGAAATATACTGGGCTCTAGGGTTTTTACTTAGACTACAGAACAAACTATTTCCAAAATGATACATGAATTATTAATTGAAAAATAGAATTTATTTTCTTGTTTAGAACTAGGGGGATTCAATAGTGAATTAAATGGTTCTCAAAGGCATTACAATATCTTTAAAAAAGTAAAAGGGATATGTTAGCCTCATTCATACTCTAACTCCCAGAGACCAGAAAAAGACCTGCATGAGAGGCAGATTTTTTTTGTGTGTGTTTTCCCACTGTTGAGTTTTCATATCTCCCTCTCATACTGGAATATTTTCTACAAGTTTAAAGATTCTGGTTCTGGATTAAATTTACATCAAGAAAAGGGATAATTTCCTCATTGTCTGTATTAACATCAAACTTTTATAACGTATGAAAACCTTGTAATACACCTGTAAACACAAATACAAGAAAGGCTGCCATACTTCATTTTCTGAAATAAGAATTTCTTCTTGGGCATTCTGGGCTGAATGCACACTGTATAATTACAAAAAAGTATCAATCCTGGCTCTGACCAGTACTTAATAGGAAACAAACTGGAAATCCCGAGTGCTGTAAAAAACAAAAAAACAAACCCCACATTTTTTCACAAACTTTTGCAGAACTAGTGTTAGATGATAAAAAAAGACTTTCTGTATTTCATCAATACCACTGAACAAAAGACAAAAATGGGAAGAGAAGGAAGACATAATTATGGGTGACAATTTTGAAGGCATATTTTGCATTTATTTCATAAATTCCTCAGTTTAGGAATATAAACATTTTGTGTCAAAGATAAAATTTCCAGAAACAGAAAGCAAGGGATATAAGAGAGGAATGAACAGATGCAATTTGTTCATTGGAGAAAATGACGAATCCATCTAAACCATGATGCGACTCTTTGAGCTGTAATGTTAACAGAACGGTACTTCAGTCCTGTAATCACCCAGCAAAGAAAAATTAATTCTGACATAAAATTGAAATGCTCAGCTGCTGTAGGTCTAATTTTAAAAGGAAATGGGATTTTTTTTTTTTTTAATGAAAATGTGAATTTCCAGACGAAGGCAGTTAAGAATCTCCGAGGAAAGAAACTACTTACAATTCTTTGTTTATACTGAATTAAAACAAAACAAAAACAACAAAAAAAAAATCAAAAACACCCACAACCACCAAAAATCCACGTTTGCCACTCCACGTTTTTTAAAAAAAAAATAAAATAAAATATTAAAGAGAACACAATAGGGTTGTGTAAGTAATTTCTCGTCTTCATGGAATCAACTTTATAAACTAAAACAGTTAACAGAAACTCTATTGACATCAAGAGGCTTTCTGGGAACCTTTTAATGTGTATGGGAACAAAAATAATGAAAGCAACATGTTATTTAATTGAGCATCTCTCAAAAATATTTTCCTTGAATTTTCCTCTCAGACTAAGAAAGAATCAAGTTCTCTGACACAGGTATGAAGTGTGAAAAGAAGAAACATTTTTTCCACACTCTTCTTGTGTTGGCATACCTGTACATCTACAGGCTTTTAAAAGGTTAATGGGGCATGCCATTCTTAACAGCAATTATAGCAAATTAAGTCACATAGAGAAAGTAAGACAACTTCAGGACAAAACTGTGAAAATAATATTTTGGAGAGAAAATATTATATAAGGATATAGAAATGGAAATAAAAAGGCTTGAAGCAACCCTCCAATAAATGTCTGAAAACCACAATCCTTCAAATTTGAATATAGCCAATCAGATTTTTAAATTGTGTTACTAAACCAAAATCTTTATTATTTCATAAAGGAAAACAGTTTTATAGAAAAACGTGGAAAACTACATTTTATTTGTCTGAAAGGTTTTAAATAATGTTTACAAATGGGGTTTGTAGGAACCATGAAAAAGGAGAAGGAAAAATTGTTCTTTATTAATGAGTAGTCAGTGAAGTACTAAAAAATAGCTTAAAAATATCCAATCAATCTTTTTCGATGTAAAATTATTTTGGGTTGGGTTAATTTTATATGACCCTAGCCACTTCTCTCTTGTTATTTGAAGGCTCTATTTCTATTTATTTATTTATTTTAAATAATTAAAGATAACCCAAAGTCACCAGTTATCTGTTCCTGGTTATGACCAGGAATTCCTGAATTCTGAAGTACTGAGGCCTTTTTTTCATCAGTCTTTACTACCAGGATTAGCTTTCAGGAATCCCAGGTACTCAAGACCAGAGGGAAAGACTGAAGCAAGGAAGATGTATCCTTGATGGAAGATGATCAGGTCAGAGAATATTTCAGAAAACTGGACATAGATAAACCCATGGAACCTGATAGGATGCTTCCACAAATACTGAAGTAGTGGACAGATGTCATTGTAAGGTCATTCTTAAGAACCCTTAATCAGTCATGGTGACTGGGGGAAGTATCAGAAGACTGGAGGAAAATAAATATCACTCCCATCTTCAGGAAGGGCAAGAAGGAGGACACTGGGAACTACAGGGCAATCAGCCTCACCTTGATCCCCGGGAAAGTGGTAGATCAGCTAATTCTAGAAAACGTTTCCAGGCACATGAAAGACAAGAAAATAATGAGGGTTAGTCAACACTGATTTTCAAAGGAGGAAATCATGCTTGGCCGATTTGATAAACTTCTATGATGAGCTTACTAGCTTGGTAGACAAAGGGAGAGTAATGAATACTGGCTACCTAGGCTTTGATAAAGCTTCCAACACTGTCTCCTATAAGATACTCATAAAGAAGCTGTTGATGTATGGGGTTGATGAGCAGGAATTGAGTTGTATTGAAAACTGTCTGGATGGTCAGGCCCAGAGGGTGGTGATCAGTGGCATAAATTTGAGTTAGAAACCAGTGTTAGTGAGTAGTACTCCAAGGGTCAAAAGTGACTCCAGTCCTGGTTAACATCTTCATTAATGATCTGGATCACAGTGCAGAGTGTAGCATCAGCAAGTTTGCTGTTAACATAAAACTGTGAGGAATGACTAACACAACAGTGGGTCGTGCTGCCATCCAAAGAAACCTCAACAGGCTGGAGAAATGAGTTGAAAGGAACCTCATGAATTTCAGCAAGGAGAAGTCCAAAGTCCTGCACCTGGGAAGGAACAACCCCACATATCAATAAATGCTGGGAGACACCCAGATGGAAAGCAGGTCAACAGAGAAGGACCCAGGGATCTTGGTGTTAAGACCCTGGGATCTCAAGTTAAACATAAGACAACAAAGTACCCTTGTGGAAAATGTAAATGGTATCCTGGGCTACATTACATAAAATGTTGCCAGCAGGTCAAGGGATATGATCCTTGCCCTCTGCAACTTTCTGACATTGTTTGATCTGGAGAAAAGGAGGCTCAGGGGACAACTTATCACCCTCTACAAGGATCTGAAAGGAGATTGTAGTGAACTGGGTTTCAATCTCTTCTTTCAAGCAACAAGTGACAGGACAAGAGGAAATGGCCTCAAGTTGCACAAGAGGAGGTTTAGATTGGACATTAGTACAAAATTCTTCACTGAAAAGGTTTTTAAGCTTCTTGATCAGGCTGCCCAGAGAAGTGGTAGAGTCACCATAATATTTAAAAGACATGTAGATGTGGCTCTTAGGGAAATGGTTTAGTGGTGACTTGACAGTGTTGGGTTAACATTTGCCCTGATGATCTTTAAGGTCTTTTCCAACTAAAATGATTCTATGACTCAGTACTGGTAAGGCCACACCTGAAGTAGTCTGTCTGCTTTTGGGCTTCCTAGGACAAGAAAGACATAAATATACTGTAGAGAGTCCAGCAAAGGGCGACTAAGATGATGAAGGGACCAGAGCATCTCATATGAGGAAAGGCTGAGGGAACTGGGAATGTTCTCTGTCTAGAGAACAGAAGGTTGAGGGGGAATCTTGTCATTATACATGAATACCTGACGGGAGGATGCAAAGATGATGGAACGAAAGGCTGAGGGAACTGGGAATGTTCTGTCTGGAGAACAGAAGGCTGAGGGGGAATCTTGTCAATTTACATAAATACCTGACGGGAGGGTGCAAAGATGATGGAATTGGACTCTCCTCAGTGGTGCCCAGTGACAGAACAAGAAGCTACAGGCAAAAACTGAAACACAGGAAGAACCACCTGAAAACTGGGAAATACTTTTTCATTATGAGGGCAAGTGAGCACTGGCACAGATTTCTCAGGGAGGTTATGGATTCTCTACCCATAGCAAGTGACTATCAGTGGCCCTGCTTGAGCAGGGGGGCTCAACAAGATGACTCCAGAGTTCCTTTCCAAGCTTATTTCTAATCTTCTGAAAGAAATTAATGAGTCTGGTTACTAACCATACGAGGACAGCTCTCCTTTCTTGTCCTGTATTTGTCAACATGCTTGGGACAATTTCCATTTGTTTCTACAGCCTGTAAAACTTGTAACAACATTTGAATCCCACTGCTTCAGGTGATGTTTTGGTAAGCTGCTTTAAGCAGTTACAGGTTATCCTCCTTCTTTATCTTGAAAGAATGAGTGCAATGTCCAAAGATTTTAATATGCTACAGGTAATATATTTTCACTGTTACAACTATTGTAGGAAGTGACTGAAGTATTGCTCAAGCACATTATATACATAGAGATACATCTTTCAGCTCTATTACTCATTAAATGCATAGATTACACAATTTCTCCTTTCATTAATATAGGGTATTAGTGGTAGTAATTCAGTCTCTCAAGAAAGTTTGACTTTAGGTACATGACAGGGACACTGATAAACCTACACAGTATGTGACACTGCAGACAGTCTTTCCAGTGGGTTTAGTATGATTTTGAAAATCAACAGCTTCTTCTAAATAAGAAAACTTGACTGCTACTGTGTATCAGAAATACATTTCTGTGATCTGGAAATGAAGCCTGAACAGGAGCTGTATGATCACTCTAAAAACTGAGACCCCAGGATGTGTTCATGATCGGTGATCCTATGAAACAGTTCATATCAAAACCAGTGAAGATTCTGCTTCTTTATATTGCTTTCTACCTCCAGGGTACATGAGCTGACTCAGCTGGGGAGGTGAGATGTGCAGAGAAATTTAATTGCTTTCCTCCAGCTCTAAAAGACATGGAGTTTGTGACATGGTCCAATTTCTTTCTCTTTGTGGCTTCCATTCTCCGTTACTGTTCCACCAGAGGAGGATCTAATTTAAGATATTTTTCTCCCTGTACTTTGCAAGATTTTATGGCACCCTCAGGTGTGCTGATTCAGCTGTGTGGTCCTGCTCTAAACCAGATGAGTGAGACAAGCCATTTTAAGAGTAAAACACACTACATCTCTTTATGTATTTCAGAGGATCATTTCAGGAAATGTAGGTTACAGTAAGGTGACACAGAAATTGAATTGAACAGGGATAGTAATCTTTCCTGGGAAATAAGCAAGTGTGGGAACAGGAGAGTCAGAACCTGATAATTTGCATTGCTACCAATGAGGTACTAACATAAAGACCTGGTTTAATCAAGCAGAAAGGCTCTTTCACATAAAATTAATTCTTAAGTTTTACCTGTCACATATTGGAACATACTTTTATAGTTTCTTACACTAAGAGCAGTGGGGGAATTTGTTTGTTTTAAAGTACAAAGAGAAGAAATAAATTTGGTGGGGATTTTTTGTTTGTTTTTCCCCAGGTATGAATGTTCTACTTGCTGTCTGGCAAAAAAATTACAATTTACCTCTTCCTCTAAGTAAAAAGAAAATGTAATACTGCTTATATAGCAATTCTGTTTCTGGACTGCTTTCTCAGATATAATAAATCAACAAATACCAGCCCATCAAAGTCATTGGTACTATGTTGGTTTATATTAGCTGAAAATACGGTGCACTTTTACACTGAACTTTCTTATACTATTCATCTTTGTCTTTGCTGAGCTGTTTTATCTCTGCTGCACAGTCTCTCTAAAGATGTGTTTATAGGTGGAAAAACTTCTAGTGTTAATAGTTTATGTGTTATTATCTCTGAGCCCTTCAGAAATGCTTTCCTATTTTTTTTCTTTACATATCCTTGTGATACAGAAAGATTGTATTCTGACCCCTTGCTCCCTTCTTCAGTTAATTTTAGTGGGGGAAAACCATGACTATTTTATAAATCCTTTCTAGATGTCTAGCCAAAGTGATAGACCAGTTCTGCATACCTTAAAAAAAACCCAAAACTGTAATTTGCCTGATGCATATATCCTAAGAATGTATATTTTGCATTTCTTAACAGTATTGTTCAACACAGTAAAACTGGGCTGTGAAATCAAATGGTTCTTTGGACTGGAAAGAATGGAAAAATTAAGCAAAGTAAAACATGGAGTGCAAAATTGTTGTGTCAGGCATTTAAGCTTGGAAATCAATTAACATGAAATTTCCATTCAGAATTCAAACTAATACTGATGAAAATAAAATATTTCTGATTTATCTTTTTAATTTTGAGCTAGATAACTATTCTTAGAATATCAACTGGTTTCTTCCTTTATTTATATGTATTAATATATTAAACTACATCAATATATGTGTACAAATATGACTGAAACATTCCTTGGTTATGGCACAGTTCCAGTACTCAGCTGAGTGAGTGAGAAAACTGTAAAAATCTGAATGACTCTCTTAAGGACAAGAGTTTGAACACATCTTTTAATATAATGATAACCTTAAAATAAATTTTCAGGAATATCCTATCACTACATTACATTTAAATGACTTTGAAAGCCACACAAAATATAATAGTCATTACATGACGTTTCTCTCACATATCTCTCTGTCCACTCACTGGCTTGTTAACTGAAAGAAACTGTATTTTTTAATGTACAATAAGCATTTTATTGTGTAGAAAAGTGTGAATTATTTGGGTGATTTCACTAAAATAACAGCATTTCTCTGCTTGAGAGGGAACCTCAGGGGGAGCTGAAGGAGCAGCCAGGATCCTGCAGCTCACAAGACAGCAGCTGATGAATCATAGAATCATAGAATCATAGAATCATAGAATCATAGAATCATAGAATCATAGAATCATAGACCTGGGTGTGGCCAGGATCAACAGCAGCCAAGCCCATGCAGGTATAAAAGAAGCCCTTCAGGAGCACAAGCAACCAGGAGAACTCTGAGTAGAGTGAGTAAACAGGATGTGGCACAGCAGTTTACTTAGGAGGGCAAAAATGCAATTATAATTAAAATAAAATTATATTATCATTAACAGTCAGACCAGCAACCAACCTCCTCTCTCCACTACCACATGGCACACCAGAAATCCAAAGTACCAAAACAGGAAGGAACATGTCAATGCACTCACTGTGAAGGATGTGAAGAAGGGAGCAAACTGGCCAAGGAACCATGCCATGGGAGGGGGAATCTGTAATGGTTTGAAACCTGCTGCCCCTGGTGGGTGGAGATCTGAAACCCTAAACCAGGTACAGGCCTGAATGAAAGGGGCGTACCCCTGTCCTATTCCCACTCCCCTTTTCCTGTCTTCGGGACTTCCTGCCAAGGTCTATAAAAAGGGGAGAAAGGCACGCCTCTCTCTTCTTCTTCCTCTTCTTCTCTTCTTCCTCTTGCTCCTTTGACCTTGCACCTGGGCACACGCTGCTCTGCTGCTCCCTGTGCTACACGTGGCCGTGGCCATCTTGGAGACCTGGGCCTGCTCTACAGACTCTTCCCTGCCTCCATCCACGTCCAAGGATTGTGCATCCAGCTTCATTCCCCCTCAATCCAGCGAGATCCAGCACCGGGGAGCCTCAGCATAGCATTTGGGTTTTGTATATTTGGAAGTTTAATCTTCCTTGCCTTGTTGTTCCTACAACCCCCCTTTTCTGTTAAACCCCTTCCCTTCTTCCTTTCTGATCCCTGTTAAATAATATATTTCATTTTGTTAATCTTCAATTTGGTGCAAGGTTTTCATTACCCCTGCCTTCCTTATTTACCTCTCTATTTGGGAAACTGAGGGATAAGGGAGGAGGGACACAGTTCTGCCTTCTAACCGGGACAGAACAGAATCAACCAGGTCATGAGTCAAATTATAGAGTAGTTTCCCAGATAGAAATTAATGACCTGGCCCAGCCATCCTGGGAATTTCACTTCCTATGAAGAGTGAGGGAGCCCTTTCAATAACCAAAATCCCCACACAGACATCCATTGTATAATCAAACCTCCCAACTGCACTGTAGGCAGGATCAGCTTTTATAGAGGTGGCTTCTTGCCCCCTCTCCAAGTTAATGTGGGAGGGAGGGGGACCTCATGGGGCTGGCACCTGGCAGTGATCTCCTAACCAGTTCCCACCCAACGTTGGCCAGACCCTGGGTAAAAACCAATCAGGAGGGTCTTTCTTGCCTGGTTATGAAAGTCATCCATATGCCAACCCTCATTCAGGGCTGGGGGTTTAACCCCAGCACTTCAGTCCTCCAGTGAAGGGAGGACCTACATATCTCTCACACGTGATCTATCATTCTCCTGCACCACATCCTCTTCCCCTCCCAAAGCTAAGGAAGTGACTAAAGCAATAAAACCACACAAAACAAAGTCCCCTTTGGAAAAAAAAGAAAATAAGGGTAGCAAATGGACTGGTTTTCAGATAGATTGATATTAATAGGAGCTAGGAGGTCAGTTTGTGCAAATATGGATAAATATGTCAAACAGCAGTTGGAGAGAGGGTTTTTTTTTCAGTGTTTGTTCAAAAAACCTTCACATACTTCATACTGTCAAGCATGGAGTTTTCTCAGTCATTTCTAGGAATTTAATGCCACTCAGTGGTAAAATGTTGAGGGACTTGACTCTCAATTCTAAAAGTAAATAAGTCTTTGTGATATTCTGTCAAAAATAATTTTCAAGGTTGACTCTCCCTGAAAACCGAGGAAGATATTTTGAAAACAAATATTTTACATGACATCGAAAATATTATCCTTAACTTTTTTCTTAATAATCATTTTATGCCAGTATTTTAGTCTTTGTTGTGTTATGAACCAACTGCTAGAAAATGTTTCATGATAATGATTAATTATTTGCTTGGATTTGTATTTGCCTTCAACATTTTCTTTAACAGCATTTTATATTTTGAGAAATCTGTTGCTTTCCTTTCAACTCGGTCTCATGTTTTTCCTTATACTCTTTTTTTTAACCCTTTAAGTTAATTTAGAATTATCACTAGAGCTGTCATAAAAGTTTACCTATTGTAACTATTTGCAAGCTATTGTTTAAAAAAATCTCTGATCTTCTAAGCATGGAGTGGTCTTAATTAAACACAACAGAAAAAATTGTGAGAGCAGCATTAAGCAGTAACTCTAAATTATGCTCTAAGTCAAGAACATCTGTAGTTGCACAGGGCATAAAACATTTCTTGAAGTGAACATTCCACACACTTATTCATATTTCATATTGCTTGAAATTTACTGAATGATGGCAAGTCAATCATGTCATTAAGGAAAGATTACATATATTACCATAAGAGTAATTCTGAAGATTCATGTGTAACGAGACACAAACCTGGGGAAGATCTACTAAATCATTCTCTCTGTAGTGCCCAGGTTTTATTTTTGCAGTGAATATTGCAATTTCAAATGTCAATTTAGAGATGTGCTAAAAGATAATCCTTCCATTGTATGAGTCCAGTGACACCAAGCATTTCAGAAAATGAGATACTGCATATTATTAAAAAAATAAAAGGGCACCATGAAATCATTTTGATATCTCACATTACTAAACATTTTTTTAAAAATACCACCAAGCTGCTCTCTCACTCCCCACTTCAACAGAATGGTGGGGAAAAAAGGTGAAAGAAGTTCATGGGTTGAGACACATCACAGGCAAAACAGGCTCAGCTTGAGGAAGAGTGATTTAATTTTTTTTGTCAATTAAAAATAGTCATATGATGAGAAAAAAAGAGAAAACTAAAACCACCTTCCCTTCATCTCCTTCTTCCCAGGTTCAAATTCTACCTCTTCCCACTCCAATAGGTGCAGGGATATGAGGAATGGTGTATGATAATTTAACAGGTAATGTTGAGAAAATAACTCATGTCTCCTACACTGTTTTCCTGCAATAATGAACTTTGGTTTTATAGTTACCATAGGCTGACAACTTTGTCTCTTGCTTGCTGAAACTCACGTCTCTCAGTCTGGGTCACTCTAGAGCAACTGTTAACTTTTTTTATTTCCTTGTTTTATTCTTTTCCCCTTCTGAAACACCAGTGTTATACGAATTTCCTAATTTTGGCCAAACAGCATGTAGAAACTGAGACACTGATCCTTCATAATCACAATATTTAATCAGATGCTCTTCATTCAGTATGCTACCTGTCTTTACCATTTCTTTAGCAATTACTCTTTATTTCAAATGAAGTCTTCAGAAAAGGTAAACATATTACTACATTATTTTTTAGAAACAGCATAAAAATTTTCCTGTTTCCCCAGAGCTATTATTTTCAAAGCCACAACTTTCACACAGCATTTGTTTTTCTAGACCAAGTTGTTTTACATATGGACTATTTAAAGGATGCTGTTGCAAGCAATTGCTAGGCCAGTGACTAGATTCTGGTCTGAAGTTAAGCTAAATGCCAAAGAAAACTACTGGATATGATGTGAGAAATTAGTTAAATAGCAGAATGGGACGCTGATGACACAGGTAGCTCAGTGAGGGATGGCTGTATTTCACTGCTGGTTAAGTAGGAGTGATGTGAGAGACTGAAAAATTGCAGAGGTATTTGGAGGGGAGCATTTGGGACCTTTTGGGAGGCACAATCTTTCAAGGCCAAGAGTACCTAGGTAACAACATCACTTGTACTATATAAAGCCAGGATTACCGAAGTAATGTAGAAATACTAAATTTAATCATAAATTTAGCAAAACTGGGGCTGAATAGGGAAAAAGAATTAAGGTAGGTAGGCTATTAGAGCATGGAGAAAAAGGGGGGTTACAAGGATGACAAAAAAGAGGGCCAAGAAACAGAAAAAGGAGTAATAACATACATAATTGTGTGAGCTGTGTTGTCAGGGTTACCTATGGGGCAGCCCTGTGGTTGGTCATCACACATAGAGCAGGACAAAAAATCACACATGTTGTTATAAACATATATCATGAGTCAAATCTTCTCCTGCTGTTAGGCGGACAGGGGTGGGAGTGAGGTGATGGACTTTGCTGGACTATGAGAGAACACCTCAGCAGATGATCAAGCATCCTGATATCACCATTTCAGTTCAAATTCTGGGTCTTGTAGCATTGGCAGCTGTTCACTGCTTCACAATGTACTCTAGACAGAGTTTTGCTTTGTTTTCTCTTTCTTCTGTTACATTTTTCAATTCTGTATTATTGAATTGTATTTCTAATTTGACTAAAGATCACTCAATGTAAATAGAATTAGAAAGGATTCCAGCCAAAATTTTTGTCATGTAGAGCAACAGCATGGGCAATAGATTATGTAGTCTTCTGGCAAAAGATATTTATCTACTTATTCTTCTGGGTCACCTGTGTGCCTTGTATCATACAGTGACAATTCTAATTCAGAATAGCTGTAAGATATATACTGATATTTTCAAAAGCAAGTTGCATCTTTCTGCTATGAGCCAGCACACGCTGCAGTTCCTTCTCCAAAAAACTACTATTCTGTGGTTTTTAAACCTCAGAAAGCGAGGATGAATTTTTTTCTACAGATGGCCAAATTCTGTGTTCACAAATAGATACTGTTAGATCAATTAATGTGTACTTAGGGCACAAGAAATGGAGGTTTATAATGCAAGGGCAATGTCTCTTGTTCCCTATTGATTTTTCTTTCTATTGGCTTATACCACTGATAGTGCTTGCCCTGTAACCTGTTCCCAAGGTAGCTTAGAGTGTCAAGATGAAAGTGCTTTTCTCTACCCTTTTAAAAACATGCTAGTCACATTGTGATGTTCTTACAAGAACTACTTTTCCAAAATATGTTTGCAGCAAGGACATAAAGTTGTGATCAGAAATTGGCGAGACTTGACCTCATTAATATGTCTTTAACAATATCCTACATATTACACAATATTGTTCTTAGTTTCACAAAATGTCCTCCTCAATCTTCTAACTCTAAATCTGTCTTTATGTGCACTTTTTTTTTTTCTTTTTTAATATATAAATCTGCCAGGTTCATGGAAAGAGAAGATTTGATGTTAGTTGAGGAAGAAAGATGGAATTAAGATTTTATGAATATTCCTCATATTTAAATTTTCAAAATTTTTCAACTACTTTTCTAAAATGTAGGGCTAAATAAAGCTCTGAACGAGTCAAAGTACAGTGTTGTTACCAGCACAAAAAGTTTGAAGACATCACAGTTCAAATTATTTGATACAGAAAAGCCTAGTAGAGTTGAAATTATCTCATAAAACCCCTTCTTGTGTATTGCTGTTCCCTTCGTACTGTGCTTCAAACCTGCTTTGAGGTTTGAAGGTGACAGTCTTCTCAAGAAGAGCAGAGGAGGATTTTATAAAAACTCACTGTCATCCTGAGTTCTTTGCCAGGAATAGTGTGATACGGGATGACTTTGTCATGGAATCAGCTTGGGTTTATTTTAATGTCATCCTGGGCTACCGCCTTCTGGTTCCTCACAGCTGAGGGTTGAGTGTGACCCCACAGCCTCCTTAGGCTCAGCTCCTTCACCAGGGAATCTCAATTGTTGAGCCATGGCCCCCTGCATTTACTAGATCCTTCCATCCTGCATTTACTAGATCCTTCCATCCTGCATTTACTAGATCCTTCCATCCTTTACCAGATGGAGACATTGGTAGAGCTCAAGCTCAAGCAGAGGAGGCAACAGGTACTTGATCCTGAGGCAAGTACTGAAAACTACTCAGCTCAGCTCTGGACAGACAGCTCTGAGAATTGTGCTTTCAGATCAGAGCAGAGTTCAAGATTTTTCACTAGGAACAGCAAAAATAATTTATTTATTTATTTTTTATTTTGCTCTGCTGTATCAGTATAATCATTTAGGTGCTATGTCAATCTATTTTTATTCCTTCAACACATTGCATAAATACATGATAACAGCATGGTAGATTTTGACATTGAACCACAAAGTAGCCACAGTATTATGAAAGACACGTTATTACAACAGGAATTTTGGTCTTTCTGCACTTGTGCTTTCTTCACTTGTAAAATATTTTTGATTGCTTCCTGTCAGGGTAACCTCTGGGCATCTGTTTAGGTTAAAGCTTTTCAGTGTTCTGAAGGGTTTTTTTTTCTGCTGAAGAAAGTCTGAAAAAGGCTAGAAAGTAACATGAAACAATAATTGGTTCAGGTAACAAGTTCACATGTGCAAATAATTGAATGTCATATTTTGACAAATTCAAATTACTGACTTTCTAAATGTAATTTTTAAAGAGTTTGTTTTTTTCCTCTTTTCACTTCAGTTCGTTGGCTAATAGAAACCTGTTAAGAAGAAGAGATAAAAGGTCATCTTTCTGTTAAGCCATTCTATAAGTGACTTGAACACTGTGAAAGATGATCTAATAAGCTAAATTTTGATAAACAAAATGCATCTTCAGATTTTTTAAATCAAATTAAAGAAATACTGTAAACACAAAACTTGTAGAAGGAGTAACTTATGAGTCACTCATAGAAAAAATAAAAAAAAAATCTATGTATTAAATATTAATTTGATTCATTTACAGATGAATAAATTAGATTCTCTAAAATAATTCCATTTGGGCACTGTGACTGCAATGTCTTGTTTTCTCATAGTCAGCTAATCTAACTTTTAAGGAAGTCCACATCAGACTAAAACATAATCAGAGAGTAAGGCTAAGGCAGTAAGTCTTACTGTCATGGAAAGTAAGACAGACATTATTGTTCACAATTTTAGACATCAACAGGCTTTTAAATACGACTAGAAATGACCTGCCTGACCTAAATAAATAAATAAATAAAAGAGGTGAAGTACAAAAGCAATGACCTTCATATTTGTAAAACCTAAATATTTCACACTACAAAAATCTAAAGCTTTTTGAGAGACTTCTGATGTTTTGATTTGTCCTTTTACGATGACACAGAGATGTGATAGTAGTTGGAGGCAAGTAAACAGCTGTAATCTCTTGAGCTGTCAGTAAAATTGACAGAATTTATAAGGAGTTCCATCCTTCTTTTCCCCACTTTGATTAAAAACTGCAGGATGTATTCAAAGGTTCTAAACAAATCACTCAGAACAAAATCTACAGAAGAACTTTAAATGCAAATCAGTGTTTGTTTTGTTTTGTTTTTTTTTTTAATTTCTTTCATGATTTCTTAACTTTGAATTTCTCTGATTAAGTGTTACTTGGACTTCCAGCATTGAGGTTTTATACCTTTAAAAATATTCAAATCAGAATGACTTCTTAATTCCAGTAAGTTATGAGTTTTGATATTATTTGAAGGGAACTTTGGAATTTTGAAGTGGTACCCACTCTTGTCTGTGGTATATTTCACTTCAGAAGTTTTAAGCAGATATGTCAAAGAGAAGAGCAGACATATGAAAGAGGAAAAAACATCCTCAAACTCAACTATCCAACACAAAAGTGAAAGCAATGGCTTATAGCCAAAGAGTTAGTAAGCACATGGAAGGATTCCTGTCACCAAATGAGTCAATCAACCTCTCATAGACAAGAGAGACATCAAAGGCAAATACTTCAGACATGAACATCAGTACCAAGGGTATCCTGATGTCAGAGCAATACAAAATCAACTGCCATGAGGTTTGTTGTCCACTAACATAAATTCCAATTCTTGTCTTTTCTGATGGGTAGGTGGCCAGTTGTCTACTTCCACATCTATTTTTTGTTTCAACTTAAGTTTCAAGATCAGTCTGTGTTAGAAATATGCTAGAAGGCTTATTTATTCAAGCTATCAGAAATTGCAAGTCTGAAAGAACAAGATAAGCACAGATCTGGAGATGAAAACCTATGGAGTTCCAGTCCTGATTTTTATTCAAGGTAGATTCTCATCCTGTGGAATTTATCATTACTGTAGTTCCACTGGCATTTCTGAAAGTATGCAGATTTATGGATGTAAAAATATGTCCTGATGTATAATGTCAGACAAAACATGCTGTGTACAACTACAAGCATTTCCCACCTTGCAGAGAGATGACATTTTAGCAATGGTCAGAAATGCTCTTCCTCATAGATTTCATATTTTCTTTCTTACTCTTGTTTTTCTATTCAATGTCACATTTTCAGCCAAAAACATCACATAAAGGGCCAGATGTGGCAGCTTTTATATTGGCCAATATAGCAGCATGGCACACAACCATAGCATGACTCAAATTTTCAGGATGAGGAACATTAAGAGAATCTACCAGCAATTGTGTTGCTCCACACTGTATCTATAGCGTAAAGTGCAACTCTGGTCCAACCCCTGACATATGCCAGTATGACTGTTCTGGGAGAATGCCAGATATGATTTTAAACTTGGACAGTTTCCCTGATCACTCTATATATCCTCACATCTTTGCAAAACCAACTAATTTGCAAAGACATCAACAAGGATTTGCACTGTTTATGTTTTGAAGATGTTACTCCTTCATTCTGTCAATTCTCTGGTGGCTTGTGGAAACATAAAATGATGCAAGGAATATAAAACTAGAGATGTATCCTGAGAAAATGTGATTACTTCTAATTCAGGTGTAGTTAAAAAATATTGTGGATACTCATGCTTATCATAATTTGTGAATAATCAGAATTATAATGAGAATAATGTGCTAATTATTAAAATCAATAAGAACTGTCGTATAGCCTGTATGGCTTCTAACCTGTGCAACTATTTAATTCAGTAGCTTTCTTCTTATTAAAGAAGGTACAATTAATGAACAAAATCTATAGTTACTGTCTCAGAGTTTTAGCAAGGTAGCTTGTCAACAACCAGAGGCTTATAAAAATTTAATATAGCATAAAATAAGAAGGAAAGTTTATAGAATTCCTTCCATCTTTGTATGAGAGTACATTTCAGTGCTACATAAAAGCTTGCCTTCTATATTCATTTTATAAAGAAATATTACCTCTTTTTCATCACTTTCTATCTTCAGAACTATTAGGACAGAAGACATATGATAAAATTTTAACTATCTGAAGCCTGTGTTTTAAATTAACTGTGTTTTCTCACACACTTTTATAATTTTGTAGAAAACTATACCATTTTCCACTTTTTGGCTAACATGTCTCTTTCATGTTACATGTTACTGAATTTCAAGTTTATTTTTTCTTGCACCTTCCTGAGAAGTCCTTAAAATAAGTTTTTAAAAGTTTTAAAAGTGGTAAAATTCTTTGTGTGTCCATTCATTTTCCACCAAATAACACTGAAAAATCGATGTGGCCTCTCAAATTTTTTTTCTCTGTACTTTCATTTTTGTTAATTTTGTATTTTAGAACATGAAAGTGTAAATAATGGTTAAGAAATTGGTCTCTGACACTGAATATTGAGATAGTGAAACTATTGTCAAGTGTAGTAGATACCTTGTGGCACAGCAACACAACAAAAATCACATGAGGATATTACAGATGCTACAACCAGTAGTGTTCAAAACACGCCCACACAAAGAGCTCATGTTAATTGAAAGTTCCTAAGTACAAAGCTGTACTTGAGGAAAACTAGTTAATTATTACAAGAGTGTAAATTTTTTTAAAGGATTAATTTAGGGCATTAATCACAACAAACAAACATGTCTTCCTGACCACTATGGAACACTTGAAGTTAATTACTACAAGAGTGTAAATTTTTTTAGAGGATTAATTTAGGGCATTAATCACAACAAACAGTCTTCTTGACCACTATGGAGCACTTGAACCAGAAACAATGTGAAATTTCAAACTACTGACTTTCATAAGAAACTGCTTTTTATTCACTAGTTAGAAAAGCTCTCATTCTACACCATTAGTAGATTAAGAAGTTGTTCAGGTTAAAGTCTGTGCTTACCTCTGTCAAACATATAATTTATTTCTGCTTAAAAAATGAAACAAACCAACAAACAAAAGCTTTAGAAGTTTTATATTGGTTACATGCTCAATTTTGAATGTTACCAACGTCAGGTCCAAAAGTAATTATTGTTCTAAGTAGGCAGAATGTAAATGTTAGACACTGCTTGCATCAGTAGTTGCAGAACAATACAAACATTTCCTTTTCTGTTTATCTAAGCCCTTATTCTTTGAAGAATTTTCATCTCGGTCTGTTTTCCATTTTCTAGTTGGATGAAGGGAACTGCAGGTAAGAGTCTTTCATTAGAGGCATGTCTGATTTAATTAATCTGTAATTATTGTGCAAAACAAATGAAAGGATAGCTTCGATCAGCAAATTCATTTGCAACATTTATCAACCAGATGATCTTTATCACCCACTTGCATGACAGTAAATCAAATGCATACCCCTTTTCAATTCATGAGGCAAATGATTAAAGTGTCCATAAGAGTCCTTATCCTAACTAAATCTAATTGTGTGTGAATAATCAGTTCAGTTGTGTGATGAATGTACCATCACAGAATCTAGTCCATAACCAAATCTTCTTTTAAACTCTACTTGCTTTAAAATCACATTCTTATACTCATGACTTCAGATGTTTCTTCTTTGTTCGTATTCTCTGGTAGATAAATGTATATCATATTAATTTTGCCATTATTCCTTGCTTTCTCCTTGATATTTCACATCAACTCCAGGTGTTACTTTCACTTGACTTTCATAGAATCATAGAATCATAGAGGTTGGAAGGGACCTCGAAAGATCATCCAGTCCAACCCCCCTGCCAGAGCAGGGTCACCTAGAGTACATCACACAGGAAGGACTTTCACAATTTTTTACCTTTATTCCCTACCCATCATCTTAAAAATAGTTAGAGATCTCTTGGTTGAGTTCATGTAACACATTAAAGGTAGAACAAAACCTTTGTAATTATTTATATTTAGATTGTTAACTGGAATCAAAGAACCAGATGTAACGGTCTTGAAATTACTGAAAAGTAAGAAACTTGAAAAATAATTTTAAAACCCTTTTATATACTGATTTGTTCTATAGACAAAGGTGGAAGAAAGAAAAAGGGGTTGACATAAGAAACAAGATATCAGAACTAAGAGAGCTCTATTCTATAGACAAAGGTGGAAGAAAGAAAGTGGGATTGACATAAGAAACCAGATATCAGAGAGCTCTGCTTCCTCCTGAACATATCCTTTGGAAATGCAAAAGCCTGATTTACAATAGAGTTCTGGGTTTGATTTTGTTTGTGTAATTATTATTATTATTAGTAGTAGTAATAATCATTTTTAGCCAATACAGGTCATCTGCTTGGAAGATGCCCTTAGCATCTGGAACATTATTTATTTATTATTATTATTAGTAGTAGTAATAATCATTTTTAGCCAATACAGGTCATCTGCTTGGAAGATGCTCTTAGCGACAGTACTGGAACATTATTTATTTATTCTCTTAATTGTAATCCAGGTCTTGATTTATGTCTGAATGTAAATACATGTTTAAAACTAAAGACTCAGATTTTCATTAGTGAAGTATTTAGTGGGACAGTTTTCCAGGCTTTTGTTAACATCATATGAAGTGATTTCATGAAATTATTAAGCAAGTGGTTGAATTATGCAAACTTTCACATTTCTAATCAAAAAGCAGATGTTTTATAGGAAAACATATTGCTTCATGAGAGCAAGAGCCAGACACATTATTGTCAGACATTAAGGCCTAATGACAGTTTAAAGGCTAACAGCATTTGGATACCAAAACACTTTAATCATGATTTATGCAATTTGACAAAATAAATGACTTCTCTGTTTCATGGGAGAGATGCCGTGGTCCCAGAGAGAAGCAGGATGAGTCAGTGTGCAGTGTGTAGTCCTGGAGAGGATCATGGAGTCCCACGGGCTCTGTTTTGTTCCCTGGGTTTTCTAGAGGTTCTAGAGATGGTCTTCCCTCCCAGCACAAGGTCATGGTTTCTCCCCTTGTACCCAAGTACTCTGAGTCCCCCAGAACTCTTAATT
Source organism: Merops nubicus (assembly GCF_000691845.1). Taxonomy (NCBI): domain Eukaryota; kingdom Metazoa; phylum Chordata; class Aves; order Coraciiformes; family Meropidae; genus Merops; species Merops nubicus. The sequence continues at coordinate 13,131 of NW_008624908.1, read as the reverse complement.
TTTGTGAGTTATTGGGTTACATTGAGGAAAACTTGTTGGTAATTAGCCCATTCAAATTGTACAGGTGGCTGATCGTATTTTATGAGAATAAAATGTCTGGTTTTTTACAGTCTATACTGCCTGTATCAGATTTGTGGTAATAGCTACAAGCATTGCTGTTCCTTCTCTATGCAGGAGGGTAGCTGACAGACAAGTAATACACTTCTGAAGTGCCAAGCTCATGTTAAAAAAATTTATGAGATACAAATGAGTGAGTGACTTCTGACTGCTGTTTTCAAACTTAATGAAACTTAAATATATGTCTAGTCTGAAAATGGAATTATTTTAATTTATTTCTTAAGAATAAAATGAGACCTACAGAAAAGTTGGATGGATTTCATGTGAACCAACAGGGAAAAGCAAAGTAATTCTTAAAAAGGTCCCTTACAAGAAAGACATACATTCTTTGAAATGGTGGGCAAGCTAATGACTGCTCTTAGAAACCATGAACAGACTCTGCACACAGCAGAGACTCCCAACAGCTTGCAAACAACTCCCTGACTATAAGTATCACCTTCCCCTTAAATCAGAATACTTTGGGGAAGTTTAGATATTATCAATATAATTTTGGGCACCAAGAGAAAACTCTTTCTTCTTCTCATGAAGAGGAAAGTTGTCTTTACCTTTCCCACTGATAAAGGCTGAAAAGCTCCTAATACAGAAAGTGATAATTCAACAAAGAGTTGGGTGATTGTGTAAGCTGCAATAAGACTTATTGTGAGAACATCTGCTACAGGATATGAAAAATTGGTTCTTCCCTGCAGCCACTTTTCCCAGTGGCTCTGTTCATGGACAGGAGATGACTTCCTTGCTCTTTAACCCTTGTCTAAAAAAAAAAAGGGGACCAGAACTCAGCTGGAGAGAGTGATGTTCTCAGCCAGATGTAATCTTGACCTCTGCTGCTTCAATTACAAGACATAATGTAAGGCACTGTTGACACTGTTGAACTACAACCTTTGTAGAAGTTCTCTTTCTTCTTCCTTTTTTTTTCCCCTTGGTCAGAGGAGAAGGTAATGCATGACTTAAAGCACGTGTATAAGGACTGAATTCTACAAAAATGGGAGAAATCATTAACTTCATGACAAAAAATAATAAAGATGTGAAAAAATTACCTTTCTTGATGAAAATTATTCCACCTATGCCCCTTGTCAAGTAAAAGAAATCGTCACAGGCTTAGAGCTCAAAGGTTATAATCTGCCATGGTGTGTCCACATATCATATGATGTTTGCATTTTGGAAATGTTTACATTATAGTTTCCAACTAACAGTCATATATCAATCTTTGGAACTGCAGTTTGTTTGCCAAAAGAACACTGTGCCACTGTGCTCTTTCCATGTAGTAATGGTGAGCTGAAACAGTACCTGCGAGTCAAACTCAGGAAACTTTACCTGAGTTTTCACTGGCCATGTTCCACAGTTTCACAGTAGCTAGATGGAAGATGGACTGTTAAAAGAGAGAGTAAGAGCAACACATCCTAATATAACAGTTTATGTTGGCTTCCATTTTGGGGATGGCTCTTCTCCAACACAGTTGCACCATGGGCTGAAAGAGGCCATAAATTCACACTACTGGAAGAGTATGTCAGTCTACGTGAGATGATGTGAACATATTAAAAGATCAAGATTTTGTGTTGTTCTGTGAAAGACAAGAAACAACAGATAGATACATTCTACTAGCCAACACAAAAAGATTATTCTATTCAGATTGCCAGGTTTGTTGATAACAATTCTGTCAGATTACATCATTAAAAAATGCTCTTGCATGTAGAGTAACCAAGAGATACTGATGAATAAATTATCTGCTCTAGAAATAAATAATCAAATATAAAAAGCTTCTTGACATGTTCCTTGACAGTAAGGAAAATATTATGTGATGATTACACTCCAATTCAATAGAAGCAGAAAACTGTTCTATAAAAAATCTAACAAACCAATCTGAGTGAAACCTGCCCACTTTCTTGAGTCTATGTGAAAAACTGAATTTCTGCCTCTTCAAATTTATCACAAATACTTTGGTATGCTCTTTTAATCTGAAGGTCATTTTGAAAATTACAAGCAAGAGTTATTTCTATTTGGGCAAATATTTGAACTTACTACCTTGCTATGTTTATAAAAACCAGTGTGCATTGTCCTTGTGTAAATATTTTTCTCTCTGACCTTTTCAAGCATATAGCAAATAAATCTTTCCTTGTCTTTTAAGTGGCTGTCATAACACCACCACAGAGTTCTAGGCATGTTGATTAACAATTTCAGAACAGTTTAATCAATTTGGAAACATTTTTCTTTTAAATTAATAGAGGTTGGTATGAAATAACTAATCAGTGTTAAAAGTTTCAGCCCATGAATGTGAATGTTTTTCCCAGTTATGTTTTATTATGGTTCTATAAATAAGAAGGCTATATCAGTTTTATTAAGGTAGGATTAAAGTGAACCTTTGCAGTAAAGAACTCATGTGATGATATAGTATCCTTTTCAACTTTAGTTTCAATTTTATTTTTTTTTTTCCCTCTTAAACTGATTACAAATTATCTTCTCTTGCAGTTGATTAAAGCAGACTTCCTACCCTAGGAGTGTCTAGGTAAGAACGCAGTCTCAGTATGAAATCTCTTATCTCTAAGGAAAAGATTTCTATAATTTTATTCTTAGCCACCAGGACTTTCAATTCAACTCAGAATCTCAAATTCAGGCTGCATAATTTCTCTAGTGTGATCTAAGTGAGTTTAATGCTCAAGTTCAGGGACTACTGTGGTGTGTTGTCCAGAACTGGAACAGTCAGATTTTTAACGATGTAGGCAAACAGTGAGAGAGTGTATAGAGGGGGAAAAAAAAATGTCATTTTGGTAATTTCCCTAAGGAAATTCTGAAGATCAAAGGTAAAATTGATTTCATCTTTGTAGAGCACTCACATCAAAGTCATGCTGTAAGACTATGCCTTCTGCCTGTGATTGTAAGAGAGCTTACCAAAAGGTAAGACTTTCCTCTGACCTATCTTTAATCAGGGAAGTCTGAGGCAGTAACTGAGAATAGGATGCTATCTATACTGTGACGTGCCTGATGAGATTTATTGCTCTTGTTTCTATGTCTATGCTTGTATGTGCATGTATGGCTGAGCCAGTAATGCTAAAGTAGGTATTTAAAATAGATGATTTATTCTTAAAAAAAAAAAGTCAAGGAAAACAGCACCATTGAATCATATGAATACTTATTTTCAATAAATTGTCTAATTTCAATTCTGATCCACTTCAGGATACAAGATGCCAAATTTGTGAGTGGTGCCACAGGTTTCAGAATTGATAAGAAAAAATAGAATATAATCAGCCAAGAGTTTTGATATTCTTTTGTGCTAGCCTTACATCCCTGGAAACACCTGCTTGAGGAATTGTCCCTACCACGTGTTAGGCACAGCCCAAAGAAACACCAATGAGATCCTAAAAATTTAAACTGACTTGTCTAATTCCGTGCTGAAAGTGGTGACAAAATATAGTACTTGAAAAAGGTACATAATGCAAGCAGCTATTTACATCATAACATAAAGTCTGTCATGTAGCTTTACATACATTCCAAAAGAAATACATTAGAGGCAGTTTTTACACCTTGTGTTCCCAGAAACTGGGAACATGAGAAGCTCACAAATTTGGTATCTGAAGTTCTTATGTTGTCTTCATGCTTGTAGCTACATCACTGAATAAAAAAACTAAGCATAAGGCTATATAATTTTCAAATTCAAAGCAGTTACTCTAAATTCATTATATTTATGGGTGGGATTTAAATTAGCAGGAGTGATTCAACTTAAATAGCCAAATTACTATAACTATTTCAAATAATCTCCTAAATGGTCAGCAACCTGCCAAAAACTGAAGATTAGTTCTACATATAAGATTCTTTATCACAAATGATGTGGTTTAAGTTGTTTTAAATGAAAGGAAGTCTCTTTAGTTTGAAATTTCTTCCTTCCTTGATGGAATTCTGTAATGTTGGGCAGTTACTGAAGTTCCTTTCTGTGGACGATGGTTCTGATCCTCTAGTGCATTGCTCTTTCTGCAGCTAGCTCATTTGCATCTAGTAGGCAAAAGCACATTGATGTTCTAATCTGCCTTTACAAATGTAATTATAGGAGCAGAAAATCAGAAGTGGGTTTGTTGTCTTTTGTGGAAAAATGTAACAGTATGATTCTGGATATATTCTGTAGAAATGTGATATGGACCTGAATTTCTATCACAGTAGTTTTCATATCCCTGAAGTGGAGCTAGTCCTAGAAAAAATGGGACAAATGTAGCTCTCCAAAACACTTTCATTAGACTTTGACCTATGTTTACTATAGGACAAAAAAACCCCCAAGTGTTTCTTTTCATTTACCTTGATTAGTGTTAATTCAAATGTATCGATCTCAATGATTTTATTCCTTATCCTGTAAGGTACTGTAAGTAAAAATGAGGCTGTTAGGAATCAGTTTAAGCAGGCTGGGTATTATTTAACAATAAATGACTCAAAGTAACTAACTCTTTCTTCTGTAATCCGTAGCACCTGGTAGTCATCTGACATTAGACCTCATCTCATCCTCCTTCCACATCATTAACCACAACCAGAAATCCCAGTTTTACAGTAATTGAAACGACGTTCTGAAACTGTGTTGCAGATTTTAATTTTTAAAGATTTATTGTTCTGAAATGCTTTGGCTATATTTAATCCCTTCTCGTTTAAAGAAGAAATTCAATCAATTTGTCTGCAAATTGCTGGGAAGAAAGACCAGAGCATCATCTCTTGTCTGAATGGCTTAAATACATACTGCAAATAAAGTTTACAATATGGAGACTTCAGATGTGTGATGCTAGTGCCCAAACTCAATAACCCTAGAGTAGAAAGCTATGTGGTGTGATAAACAAAATTTACAGTACAGGTGACAAACAAGATTTCTGTATGGTGACAAAGAGTGAAGAAAACATTATTGTGTCCAAGTCAACCTAGCAAAAAAAATCTCTCTCAGATGAAATGGAATTACACATCTTACGTTAGTCATACCCCACATGAACAAGAAGACATCTGAGGAAACATTTTTCTATGTGCTGCAGGAATTTTGTGTCCTTTTCCAAGCACCCAAAGCTTAAAAAGGGTTCCTTCCTCAACATTAGCTGAAGGAAAACTTGCTGAAAATGGTGAAGAAATACAGCAAAAGCTTTTCTATACCACACTTTAACATCTACTCGTCTGTGAAGCAAAATATCCCTCAGTGTAAAAAAATACAGTGAAGAACTTAATTTTTGTCATGAATTTTGTATATAAGCTTTGAGACAAAGGGTTTACAATTTGATATAACTGTTAAAGAAGCAGCTATCATCAAATTTCATTGAAACAGTTTAAATGCATTACAGTACCCTGAAAGTGCTACTGAAACAGTTGGAAGAGAGCTTTCTTCTGGCTAAAAGATAACAAATCAATTAGATAAACAGAACACTTACATACATTTCTATTTCCCAACTCTTCGTATCTGCAAAACAAGTTAAAGTGGAATCCTTCAAAGCTGTATAAAGCCCACCCTACCATTTGATTTTGGGTGTGTGGTAATGCTAAGTGGAAGATCTGGTACCTGCCAAAACTGCAATGGCCACACAGCACTGACCTTAGCCAAATCAAAGGAAAAACTGCTGGAAATCTTGAGGCAATAAGAGCATATGAAAATAATTACTCAGGAGAGTCCTGGCTGCAAACCTATCTGGTGACCACAGGTTACCTTCCTCACAGGGTCTGTTTTCTATTCTAGCTTTGTGCTCTCATTCATCAGGAACCTTTTTTCAATATTTCATCCTGATGGCAATTTGTGTCTGTGTAGAACTGAACTTATCTGGATAGTGTAGGTCTGATCCCAGAGTTAGATAACATTTTTGTCATGTAGGGCATAAAAAACTTGGCCAATCCAATTTGTATTTATTTACATAAGAAGCCTAGCTCCAAAAAAGAGACTAAATGTAACTGTCATATTACCCAAATTGTGATCTATCAGGTCAGGGAATTTAAATTTTTTTTTCCCTACATGAAATTACCAAAGTTCTCTTATTTTATTCCCTATTTTTGTTGGTTTTTTTGTTGTTTTTCATCTGATTACTATTGAAGGTTTCAAAATTTTTATTTTTTTTTTGAGAGGAAGTGTTGTTTATTTGTTTTCCCAGTGATGAACATGATGTTTTAAAATATTATCCCTATTTTTGTTGGTTTTTTTGTTGTTTTTCATCTGATTACTATTGAAGGTTTCAAAATTTTTCTATTTTTTTTTTTTGGAGAGGAAATGTTGTTTGTTTGTTTTCCCAGTGATGAACATGATGTTTTAAAATATTAGTATTTTTGTTTTTAAAAAAGATGTTGATTAGAGGTGAGAACCACATTAGTCAGAGCTTGTACCTAGCCCTAATAAGACACAACCACCTTGCACACAGGTCTGCAAAGTTGAAGGTGTGTGTCAGGTAAGAGTTTAGAAAACAAAAAAAAATTAATATGTGGTAGCAAATTCACTGAAATAATTAGGGCTTACAAATATCTTTTAGAATAGCACAGTTTTTCAGTAGCTTCAGCTTTCATTCAAAAGTTTACTCTTTGGCTAAACTTTGCTTGCTTTGACTTCTGAGTTGTTACAGAAATATGGGTTGGAAATGAAGCAAATCTATCTTACTTACAGAGATAAGACAGACAAAGTGAATCTAACCTTTCACTTTGAACCTGTAGAGTGGGAATATTCATCTCAACCTGTCTGATATCAATCCTCTTTGGTTTGACTTGATGTGGTTCTATGGAACCCAGATCACACGCAAAAATCACCGTGTCTTGGCATTGGGAGGCATCACAGCATGTCAGCCAGGGTGTTAAATCAACCACTAATCTTTTCAGCCATGATTTGTTTGCTAGCTGGGTTGCTTGTTTCATCTACACTTCCTCTGACTTCCATGACTTTTGGGTTGTACCCTCATTCTTCTGTGGTATTATTTTGGTAAAGCTTCTGTATCCTGGACATACGTCTCATGGACATTTTTCATGAAGTTACCCAAGCACTGGCCAGAGTTTTGTATCATTTGAATGGTAAATTTATGAAGATTAGAGATAAAACCCAACTCAAATAAATGTGGAAGTTTTCATATACACTGAATTTGATTTACAGTGAAACCGAAAGTCTTTTGATTTACGAAAAAGAAAGAGTAGTTTCACCCACATTGTGAATAAAAAAGAATAATGAAGAATTAAATAGAAATTACTCCAGCTTTTTGGAAACAGAGTAGAACATCCAGCAAAGACATTGTCCACAGTCCTTACAGTTGTTTGCATTCTTTTCGTGAATGTACTATGTTTAGTGAATTATTTTTAAGTAAGTTGTGATCTAGTGATCATATTGTTGCTACAACACTGCAGGGAACATAGCAAAGTTTTGATTATTTGAGTAATTTAATGAAATATTTTTTATTGATGTAATACAGATTTTCTATTGCAATTTCACCTGCTGTTTGTGTTTTGGTGTTTGCCAGTTGAAAGTAGAAAAAAATAAGGTTCTAGCACAGTTAAAAAGCCAAAAGAGTTCTGGATGGATGTTATGGCAAGGATTTCCTTGCCTTAAGATATTGATTAGACCACTGTTTTGAATGATACAATCAGGCTACTGATATTTATTCCTGATTCACACAGCTTTAAGAACAGTCAAATATTTTCAAGAGTAAAATATTCAAATAAGAGTTTTTTCTAAACAGCAAAATATCTTCTTGGAAAATGCAATCTTTTCACTAGTATTCTCAAGAAAGCAAATAAATTTATCTATCTTCTTTAATTAATTTTATCATTATGCTTCTTTAGAAGACCTGAATACACCAGAACAATACTTAAAAATTATTTATGAAATGTTTGTTCTATATAAACTCTAGCCAGTTTATTTAGCCTTTTCCATGAATCATTGTTAATTGTTGACCCATAAGAAGACAATAAAAACATTTTTGGTTCCTATCCAGTTTTTATTCTGTATGGCTTGCAAAAAAGTTAACTTACTTTAAGTGAAGGATTTTTTTTTTTCCTTTTTTAAATAATCTGTGTTCAACATGGGTGCTGGGCTGTAAGTTTAATTTGTGTAACAATTTAGATACAAATGGAAGATTTTTAACTAAATGAACACAAAAAGGAATGAATAACTAAAAGCTCAGTACCTAACAACAGGGAAAGACAATTTGTATAACCCAGAGATAAGTTTAAAACACCTTTACTGGTCACAATTTTAGAGAATTTCATCAGCTGTTGTTGAATTAAATGTTTGACTGATCATCTTCTGAAATATTAATCGAGAAACTCTAATATATTTAAAGATTTTTTTTTCCCTCCCAATAAATGCATGAACATTGGTTATTTATTGAGTTCAAAGATTTACATACCATAATAGATATGTTGACTATAAAATATTTTACTAAAACATACACTGTATTATTTTTAGGTAGAACACGAGGTATATTACATTAGTAAATACAACAAGTAAAAGGTACTTTTTTGGAAGAGAGGTTCTTTCTTTCTCTCTATCTTTCATTTTAAAGTTATTATTTCATTTTATTTTGAATTTTATGTACTTGATGTTCCTAAATTAACTTTTAAAGAAAAATGCAGTCTGAAAAATAGGACTCATAACTCATTTTGTCAAGCTGATAAAAAAATGTCCTTATAAATCGAAAGAAACAGCAATAAATTATTACTTTTTTGATTGATGGATTGCATTATATTGTTCAGATACAGTAAGGGTATGAAATAAATCTAACTGTAATAAAAGTTCTGTTGGAAAATTTGATTATAAATGTCATAATTAGAAATAAATATATATGGCTTACTCTAACAGAAGTATGACTAACATTTAACATACCAAGAAAGCATGTTATCTACATATAGTTTAAGACTTTCTGAAATGTAGAATATGATCATCTAAACTTTTTGGCATATTAAGATTCTTGTATTCACTGACATTTTTTACTGCAAAGTTAAAGGTTAAAATGCAATCACCTGATTTCTCACAAGCTCTTTTGCATATAGCTATCTACAAAATGACATTTAAGACCAGTTAAAATCTTTCTGAGGCATTATTTTATTTTTTGCTCCTCATTTGCTCAGTAAGTGCCAGCCTTTTTTTTTTTATTTATTTTTTTACTGTTCCTAAACTCAAAGTTTATTGCTTTTGAGAAATTTCAAAAAAAAATTCTTGAAGTCAAGGGCCTTGATTTAATGAATAGGCTCACCAAATTTCTAAGTACTGCAAACATTTTGGTAGAGAGGTGAAGAAGATCTATCCAGTTTCACATCTGCCAACTGAGACATGATAGCCATAATTATCATGTGTACCATCAAGTCAGCTGGTGGCAGACAGGCATAAGATTCTAACTCCATGTATTAACCAGCATTATTTGATACAGATGTCAGTGATGCTGACTGAAAACTCTGTTATAATGATAATAATTGACTTTTTCTACCTGCTAAATCTAATTGCTACCTTATTAAAAAAAATAATTATTATCTTAAGCAAAAAATTTCTATCAAATAACTTATCAAACCTTTTATTTTTTGTTCACAAAACTTATTTTTTCATTCCTTTGCCTCTGGCTTCTTACTCTATTGAGTGCCTGTAACAATTTTGAAATTGTCCAATAAAAAAAAATTGGTTTGAGTTTTGGTTCATCACATAATTTACATGGTATGATTTGTGTTCCTTATAAATATAACATATCTGAGAAACCTGGAAAATAGACAGGACTAAAATATTTTAGAAGGCTAGAAAAAGTGAAATGAGTCTATGTCTGTAAATAAAGGTCCAGAAAGAATTAATAAAAAAGGGTATTAAAAAAACTTTCTTATTTTTTGTTACATTGGTGTCTGTTTTAGAAAATATTGATCATCTTCAGGCATTATCTGGTGGTACAGTGATAAAACAATGTCCTGTCTCAGTATGTTTCCTGTGCTTATGCATGTTCTTTATTATTAAGTTATAGATTGTTTATGGAGTCTTCTGGATAGCTTCTTAAGACTCCATAAACAAATGCTATCCACATGGATAGCAAACATATTATCCACGTGGATAACATAGTCTCCAGATGACTGAAGAGTTGCCAATGTGACACCCATTTACACAAAGGTCATGAAGGAGGATCCTGGGAACTACAAGCCTGTCAGCCTGACCTTGGTACAAGGGAAGATTACAGAATGGTTCGTTTTGGAGATGCTCATGCAGCAAGTGCAGGACAACAGGAGGATCATGTCCAGCCAGCATGGGTTCATGAAGGACAAGTCCTGTTTGACTAACCTGATCTCATTCTATGAGCAGGTGACCCACCTAGTGGTCGAAAGAAAAGTGGTGGATGTTGTCTATCTGGACTTCAGTAAGGCATTTAGCACCATTTCCCACAATATTCTACTGGAGAAGCTGGTGGCCTGGACAGGCCTAGACAGGTGGACTCTTTGTTGGGTTAAAAGCTGGATGGATGGCCAAGCCCAGGGAGTTGTGGTGAATGGAGTTAAATCCCATTGGTGACCAGTCATGAGTGGTGTCCCTTGGAGCTCAGTTTTGGGACTGGTCTTAATATCTTTAACAAGCACCTGGATAAGGGGATCAAATGCACCCTCAGTAAATTTGCAGATGACACGAAATTAAGTGAGAATGCCCATCTGCCAGAGAGTAGGAAGGCTCTGGTATCTCCTAAAGTTGTCTGAACTTCTGAACAAAGTCCAGAGAGATAGCAGAGACATTTGATAAGACCTTGAAAATACAAAGAATATTTATCAAAGTTTTATAAAGGGTGCCAGGCTCTGTCAAATATTACAACCAAAGGCTTGATGAGGCTCTGAGCAACCTGATCTAGTTGAAGTTGTCCCTGCTTACTGCAGGGGCATTGGACTAGACAACCTCTTGAGGTCCCTTCCAACTCAAAGTATTCCATGATTCTATGAGTCCATGATTCTATGTTTCTATAATTCTAAGTATGTAGCTTGAAAAGTACAAAAGGTATTACCACAGTGATATTGTTGTCACTTTCTGTACATTGTTTCTTCAGTGCAGCTTGTATATAGGGGCATAGAGTTTATGAGCTTTCATAAAGAAGTGAAATATTTGAAAGAGAGGACTGTTGAGCTACAATGAGGAAGATGAGATCAAGACAGATACCAAAAGTGACAAAGGAGATCAACGAGAAAGGAGAAGGCTCAAAGTTTTGTGAAAGTGTGAAAATGGAAAAAAGCTGCAAGGAGGTGTGCCAAGAAGACAATAGGAAAAGAGAATCTGAGTCAATTTAAAGATGATGGATGAAAATATTTTGGGATGAGAGGAAAATATTTTGGAGTGAGAGAGCTTGGTTCACTTTATGTGTCAGAAGACACTGATCACTTATTAGTTTATGCTACAAGAGACGGCACAACTCGCTAGAGTTTCTGCCTTGCCACTCTCTGTAGTACATCCATCCTTGACCTCTGCTCTGCTGGAGAGACAAACAAGGAAATCCCATTGTGAGCTGTCTGTTCAAGACTGGGTAGACTGAAACTGCTAGTTGCTCTGAAGAAGTTCAGTGATAACAGACTTTGCACATAGTTCTTGAGTGGTCCACAGGAAATGCTGGTTTCCTAGCTGTGCTGCTGTAGGTCTCTGCCAAGACACTATGAAAAGCCTGTTATTGTCCTTTTCCATGAAGATGTCTGTATATAATGTCTAAAATTTGCTGTCTGTGAGTGCTGCAGAATGGAAGGTAGTGATTTGTTTCCATGAGCATCTGTGTGAATAAGTCTCAGTGACTTAAATATTCAAGAAGAACAAATAGAAATGGGGTGGACTGAATGAAATGTGTTTTTAAACTCCCATGTTTGGTGTTTGGGTTTGGTTCTGGGTTTTGTTTTTCTTTATTCACTAATCTATTGTCATTTCCTAGGAAAGATTCTCTTTTTTTCCCTGTAAAGCTTAGAGGGGAAAAAAAAAAAAAACACTCATATACCAGGAAGCTAAGGCATGGTTGTGCAGCATGTGTTACTGCTTTTCTAGAGCAACGAGAAATAAATTTCATAGAATTGCTAACCACATTTTATATAGCTCTTTTTTCTCCCCACTCCCCAGTTTTTTTCCCCTTTTTTTTTTACAGTAATTGGTGTCTGAGCCTCAAAGGCTAAAAATTGTTTTTCATCTCATGCATGAAGAATTTTAGTCTGATTGATGACAGCTATGGAACCTTTCCTTAGTCACTAAGCTGCACTAATTTGCAAGCTAAAACAATATTAGCAAATTGTTAATGATCCATGAAACTGCTGCAGCAGCCTTAAATGTTATGCTTAGAACTTTCTTACAACTAAAGCAGCTTACCTAAATTCCCACAATGGACACAAAATGAGATGGCATTTGCAAAACAACAACAGCAGCTAATAATTGTAGAAGTGGCAGGCTTGGCTAATGCAGTACATTAGTGTGAATAATTTGTATTGAGGGCATGTGAACAATTAACATTAAAACCCAGACCTAGTTTGTAGTAGTTTGGATTTAATTTTCATGTTGAGCTAAAGCTGGTGTACACATTTGCTGTCTGCACTTAATGGCTGCAATTTTCCTCTATTTTGATCACTCTATAGCTGGCTTTTAAAATGAACTGTATTCCTTAAAGAGGAAGATAGTCAATTTTGGAAATAACCTGTGAGTATCTCTTTGCACATAGAAAGAAACACTTTTTTTTCCCCTTCTTTTTTCATTTTTTCCCCTTAATGAAGCCCAAAATACTGTTCGGTGATTTATTTTTGAAGTGTTTTAAGAAATTCTGTCGACTGAGCAATATTCAAGCTGTTTCATGTTATCAGAGCATGTGGAGAGCTAGCTCCCAGTCCACATGTCAGACCAAAACATACTTTATTTTCCACTACATATTTACCAGCAACAAAAGGAGCCTGATAAAGCAATATGGTCCTGTTTAGCACCTGTGTGGCTCGCTGTAGATAGCAGGAAGAGTTCAAACAAAAGTATTGCTCTTTTCCTGCCCAAATATAAACAAGTTATGAAGAATGTGTGTGTATATATGGAATGCAAAATATAAAGCAAATTGTTAGTGTATTTCATAGAATCATAGAATCATA